>NW_027141321.1:333333-651666 GCF_036365525.1 Heterodontus francisci
CTTTTCTGCACCCTCGCTAGCTTAAATCGCATCTTTCCTGTAGTGTGGCGACCTGAACTGTACACAGTACTCCAAATGCGGCCCAACTAACGTTATGTACAACTGTAACATGACATCCTGACTCTTGTACTCAATGCCTCGGCCGATGAAGGCAAGCATGCCATACGCCTTCTTCACCACCCTGTCTACCTGTGTTGCCATTTTCAGGGAACTATGTACTTGCACCCCAAGGTCTCTCTGCTCAACAACACTCCCCAGGGCCCTGCCATTCACTGTTTCTGTCCTGCCCTGGTTTAACTTCCCAAAATGCATCACTTCACACTTGTCTGTGTTAAATTCCATTTGCCAATCCCTTGCCCACTTTACCAGTTGATCACACCACTGGTCACCGGCCTCCAATCTGAAAAACAACCCTCCTCTACCACCCTCTGCCTCCTATCACCAAGCCAATTTTGTATCCAATTTGCTAGCTCACCCTGGATCCCATGGATTTGAACCTTCTGGACCAGCCTACCATGCGGGACCTTGTCAAAGGCCTTGCTAAAGTCCATGTAGACAACGTCCATCGCCCTGCCCTCGTCAATCCTCTTGGTCACCTCCTCGAAAAACTCAATCAAATTCGTGAGACATGATTTCCCACACACAAAGCCATACTGACTATCCCTAATCAGACCATGCCTTTCCAAATGCATATAAATACCGTCTCTCAGAATCCCTTCCAATAACTTTCCCACCACTGATGTAAGGCTCACCGGCCTGTAGTTCCCTGGCTTATCCCTGCTGCCCTTCTTAAATAAAGGCACAACATTAGCTATCCTCCAGTCTTCCGGTACCTCACCCATGGCTAACGATCATACAAAAATCTCTGCCAGGGCCCCAGCAATCTCCTCCCTTGCTTCCCATAGCATCCTAGGAGACACCTGGTCAGACCCTGGGGATTTATCCACCTTAATGCGCCTCAAAACCTCCAACACCTCCTCCTTTGTAATGTTGATATGCTCCAGGATATCGGTGTCCCCCCCCCCTTGAACTCACTAGCTTCCATGACCTTCTCCACGGTAAATATGGATGAGAAATATTCATTTAAGACCTCACCCATTTCCCATGGCTCCACACATAGATTGCCACACTGATCCTTAAGGGGACCTACTCTCTCCCTAGCTACCCTTTTACTCTTAATATACTTATAGAATCTTTTAGGATTCTCCTTTATCTTATCTGCCAGGGAAATCTCATGGCCCCTTTTCGCCCTCCTAATTTCCTTCTTAAGTGTAGTCCTACATCCCTTATACTCCTCGAGGGACTCGCTCGATCCCAGCTGCCTATACCTGACATCTGCCTCCTTCTTTGTCCTGGCCAGACCCTCAATATCCCTTGTCAACCAAGGTTCCCTCAACTTGCCAGGTTCCCTTCCATCTAACAGGAGCATGCCAGACCTGAACTCTTCCTATCTCACTTTTAAAAGCCTCCCACTTGCCAGACGCCCCTTTACCTGTAAACAGCCTCTCCCATTCAACATTTGAGAGTTCCTGTCTGAAACCATTGAAATTAGCCTTCCCCCAATTTAGGACTTCAACCCGAGGACCAGTCCTATTCTTTTCCGTAACTATCTTGAAGCTAATAGAGTTATGGTCACTGGTCCCAAAGTGCTCCCCCACTGACACATCAACCACCTGCCCATCCTCATTTCCTAAGAGGAGGTCGAGTGTCGCCCCTTCTCTAGTAGGGCTATCCACATACTGCTTCAGAAAACTATCCTGGACACACTTAACAAATTCTTCTCCATCTGATCCCTTAGCACTAAGGCAGTCCCCGTCAATATTAGGGAAGTTAAAATCACCTACTATTACAACCCTATAATTCCTACACCTATCTGTGATTTCCCTACATATATACTCCTCCAATTCCCTCTGACTATTGGGGGGCCTATAGTATAATCCCATCAAAGTGATCACCCCTTTCTTATTTCTAAGTTCTACCCATATGGCCTCGCTGGACATTCCCCCCAGGATATCCTCTCTAAGTATTGCCATGATGTCCTCCCTAATCAACAGTGCAACTCCCCCTCCTCTCTTACCTCCACCTCTGTCACGCTGGAAGGATCGGTACCCCAGAATATTGAGCTGCCAGTCCTGCCCATCCCTCAACCACGTTTCCGTAATAGCTATAATATCACAATCCCATGTACCGATTCATGCTCTGAGTTCATCTGCCTTACCTGTAAGGCATCTTGCATTAAAGTAAATTCAGTTTAGCCTATCAGACCTTCCACACTCCCTGTCCTGCCCCTGCCCGGCCTGTCTACTGGACTTGCTTGCTTTAACCTCTACATTTGCCTCAACTATCTCATCAGAGAGACTACTACTTTGGGTTCCACCCCCCTGCCAGACTAGTTTAAACCCTCCCGACTAGTACTAACAAACCTCCCCACAAGGATATTGGTCCCCTTCCAGTTCAGATGCAACCCACCTCTCTTGTACAGGTCACCTCTGCACCAGAAGAGATCCCAATGATCCAAGTAGCTGAAGCCCTCCTGCCTGCACCAGCTCTTCAGCCACGCATTCATTTGCCTTATCCTCCTATTCCTACCCTCACTAGCACGTGGCACAGGGAGTAATCCTGAGATTACAACCCTAGAGGTCCTGCTTTCTAACCTTCTGCCTAACTCCCTATATTCACTTTGCAGGACCTCATCTCTCTTCCTGCCTGTGTCGTTAGTACCAATATGGACCATGACCTCTGACTGCTCACCTTCCCCTTTCAGAATGTCCTGCAGCCGCTCCGAGACATCCTTGACCCTAGCACCAGGGAGGCAACAAACCATCCTGGAGTCTCGTTTGTGGCCACAGAAACGTCTATCTGCACCCCTTACGATAGAATCCCCTATCACTATAGCTCTTCCACCCCTTTTCCTCCCCTGCTGTGCAGCAGAGCCCTCCGTGGTGCCACTAACTTGGCTGTTGCTGCTTTCCCCTGGGAGGTCATCCCCCCACAACAGTATCCAAAGCGGTATATCTGTTTGAGAGGGGGACGGCCACAGGGGACTCCTACACTACCTGCCTATGCCTACTACTCTGTCTGGTGGTCACCCATCTCTTTTCTGCCTGTGCAGCCATTACCTGCGGTGTGACCACCTCACTAAACGTGCGATCCACGATGTTCACAGAATCGCGGATGCTCCACAGTGAATCCACCCGCAGCTCCAGCTCCGTAATGCAGGTAGCCAGTAGCTGCGGATGGATACACTTCCTGCACACATGGTCACCAGGGACACTGGAAGCATCCCTGATTTCCCACATAGCGCAGGAGGAGCATATCATGGGGCTGAGCTCTCCTGCCATGACTTACCCTTAGATTAATTAGTTAATTAGCCCTTAATTTAAAAATACTAATTACACGCGGGGCCTTGTTCTACCCACCAGTAGTACTCACCTTATCACCAGAGGTTTTTTTTCCAACAAAAGAAAACTTTCCCCTTATTTTTTTAAGATATTCTCACAGCTGCTACTCACCAACCAATCACATTGCAGCTCTCCTCTGACGTCACTGTTTGCCTTTATTTTTCAAAACTCCGGCGCACTGTAAGAGGTTCGACTGCCCTCCGCTCCCGGACGGTAAGAGACTGGGCCTCGATCCTCGGGTTGGATTTATAGGCTCACATTCGGCGTTCTCCCCACAGGTCCGCTCCGCTCCCGGAAGGTAACTCTTTGCTCCTGTACTCAAATCCTCTTGTAATAAAAGCCCAACATACCATTTGCCTTCTTAATTGCTTGTTGTACCTGCACGTTAGCTTTTGGTGACTCATGAACAAATACACCCAAGTCCCTTTGAATTTCAACACTTCCCAGACTCTCACCAGTTAAGAAATACTCTGTATTTCTGTTTTTCCTACCCAAGTGGATAACCTCACATTTCCCCACATTGTATTCCATCTGCCAATTTTTTGCCCACTCACATCTTTACATCCTCCTCACAACTCACACTTCCACCTAGTTTTCATCTGCAAACTTGGAAATATTACATTTAATCCCCACATCCAATCATTGATTTAGACTATGAATAGCTGGGTCTCAAGCACTGATCGTTGGGGTACCCCACTCGTCACAGCCAGCCAACCTGAAAATGACTTATTTATTCCTACTCTTTGTTTTCTGTCATTAACCAGTTCTCAACCCATGCCAGTAAAGTCCCCCCAATCCCATGTGCTCTAATTTTTTTTTTACTAACCTCATGTGTGGGACCTTATCAAAAGCTTTCTGAAAATCTAAATATACCACATCCACCTGTTCCCCCTTATCTATTCTGCTAGTTACATCCTCAACAAACTCCAATGAGTTTGTTAAACAGTAATCCACGTTGACTCTGCTCAATCCCACCATTATTTTCTCAGTATCCTCTTATCACATCCTTTATAATAGATTCCAGCATTTTTCCTATGACTGATGTTAGACTAACAGGTCTGTAGTTACCTGTTTTCTCTCTCCCTCCTTTCTTAAATAGGGGGTTACATTTGCTACCTTCCGGTCTGCAGGAGCCATCCCAGAGTCTACAGAATTTTGAAAGCTGATCACCAATGCATCTACTACCTCGACAGCCACCTCTTCCAACACTCTGGGATGTAGATCATCAGGTCCAGGGGATTTATCAACTTTAAGCCAAATAATTTCTCTCGTACTATTTTATTAATATTAATATCTTGCAATTTCACATTTACACCAGTCCCTTGATTCTCCATTATTTCTGGGAAGTTTTTAGTATTTTCCTCCGTGAAGACAGACGCAAAGTATTTGTTTCGTTTCTTTTCCATTTCCTTCTTTCCCATAATAAATTCTCCTGACTCTGCTCGTAATGGACCCACAGTTGTTTCTGCTACTCTTTTCCCTTTTACATACCTATCGCAGCTTTCGTTAGCCACGGTTGGAACACTTCCCTTGCTGGGCTTTTGTGCATTGAAGCAATGTACTTTTGTTGTAAACTATGTTTTAGTTCTTTAATTGTTAGCTATCGCCTATCTACTGTTAGACCTTTTAACAGTAGTTTCCCAATCCACCATAGCCAGTTTCCCCCTCATACCTTCATAGTTGCCTTTGCTGAGACCTTAGTTTCTGATTGAACGACATCACTTTCAATCTTAATGTAAAATGTTATCATGTTATGATCACTCTTCCCTAAAGGCCCCTTTGCAACAAGATTATTAATTAGCTCTTTGTCATTGCACAATACTGGATCTAAAATAGCCCATTCCCTAGTTGGTTCTCAATGTACTGCTCCAGAAAACCATTTCACATACATTCCACAAATCCGTTCTCCACAACATTAGTACGAATAAAGTTTACCCAGTCCATATGTAGATTGAAATCCCCCATGATTACTGTATTTCCCTTGTTCCATGCACCTCTAATTTCCTGATTTATACTGTAATTTGCATTACCACTGCTGTTTGGTGGCCTATAAACAACTCCCGCCAATGTTTTCTGCTCCTTGCTTTTTCTTAGTTCCAACCAAATTGATTCTACATCTTGATCTTTAGAACTACGGTCATCTCTCATTGCAATACTAAAGCCCTCTTTAATTAGCAGAGCTACTCCGCCACCTTTCCCCAGATTCCTGTCTTTCTGGAATGTCACACACCCTTGGATATTCAGGTCCCAGCTTTGGTTTCCTTGTCGCCCCATGTCTGTAATGGCGATCATGTGATACACATGAACTTCTGTTTGAGCTGACAATTCATCTGTTTTATTGTGAATGCTGCGGGCATTCAGATACAGGACCCTTAATTTGGTTTTTTTTTCAATTGTTTTTGTAACCTCTGGCCCTATCTGCTGGCATACTCTTAAGTTTGCAATCACTGTCCCTTCCTGTCATACTCTGATCATCATTACCTTTATTGCCATCTATTGTCTTGTCATTATCCTTTGGTTTACTCAATCTTCCCCCACATGATATTGTCCCCCCCTCTATTTAGTTTAAAACCCTCACTACCTCCCTAGTTATACGACGTGCTAGAACACTGGTCCCAGCACCGTTCAGGTGAAGTCCGTCCCAACGGTACAGCCTCCACTTTCCCCAGTACTGGTGCCAGTGCCCCGAACTGGAACCCACTTTTCCCACACCAGTCTTTCAGCCATGCATTCATCTCTCGAAGCTTATTTACCCGATGCCAATTAGCACATGGCTCACCGTGAGAGGCCGTCATGGTGGTGGATAAGGGGGTAAGTATGAGATTATCTTTCGCCTCCTTGGCCCGAGGCTCAATCCGCCTGGCCTCCGGTGCAGGGGCCTCACCATCCAGTGCTGCTTGCTCATCTCCCTCTTCCGCGTCCTCCTCCCCCGGTTGAGGAATGTCGATCAATCATGCCGTGTTCGTGCAAAAACCTCCTCCGCTGCAGAGGGAGATGGTGCAGAACGCAGCAGACTACCGCGATACACGAGACACCCCCATCCCCCGCCCCCCCCCACCACACACAACTGGGCCATACTGCAGGGTTCCACTGGATCGATCCAGGCAACGGAATCTCATTCGCAGCAGCCCTGCTCGATGATCACTCGGGTGGAGCCGAGTGGCAAGTGTTGCACCTCTCCTCCGCCGCAGTGCGAGCTCCCTCACGTGCGTCAGTCGCCATGCCTTCACTGGCAATCCCCGCTCGGACATTTGGAGGTGGCTGAGCTGAATCTGGTACACTCTCTGGCGGAGGTGGGCCTTCTTAGCATGGCTCTCGTTGTGGTGCTTCATGGGCAGGCACAGCTGTCTCCTGGACCTCCCACCATTGGAGCTTTTAACAGCTGGGAACCCAAAGGCCTGTAAGGGCTGCCCGCTGTCCGCTTCATTCCAGGACCCCCGGTTCAATCACCATGTATTAGATGCCAAAGTATTAAAACAACATGCCCAGCAATTGAAACTGCATTCCTGCCACTGACTAATCCGGAACTGACGTCACATTTCCGGGCGGACGCTCCGACGTGATTCTCCGGCCCCTCAATACCATTCCCGCTCCCAATGGCCGCACTAAATTCAGCCCTCCCAGTGCACTACTGAGGGAGTGCCGCACTGTCAGAGGGTCAGTACTGAGGGAGCGCTGCACTGTCGGAGGGTCAGTACTGAGGGAGTGCTGCACTGTCGGAGGGTCAGTACTGAGGGAGTGCTGCGTTGTCGGAGGGTCAGTACTGAGGGAGCGCTGCACTGTCGGAGGGTCAGTACTGAGGGAGTGCTGCACTGTCGGAGGGTCAGTACTGAGGGAGTGCTGCGTTGTCGGAGGGTCAGTACTGAGGGAGTGCTGCACTGTCGGAGGGTCAGTACTGAGGGAGTGCTGCACTGTCGGAGGGTCAGTACTGAGGGAGTGCCGCACTGTCAGAGGGTCAGTACTGAGGGAGTGCTGCACTGTCGGAGGGTCAGTACTGAGGGAGTGCTGCGTTGTCGGAGGGTCAGTACTGAGGGAGTGCTGCACTGTCGGAGGGTCAGTACTGAGGGAGTGCTGCACTGTCGGAGGGTCAGTACTGAGCGAGTGCTGCACTGTCGGAGGGTCAGTGCTGAGGGAGTGCCGTACTGTCGGAGGGTCAGTACTGAGGGAGTGCCGCACTGTTGGAGGGTCAGTACTGAGGGAGTGCCACACTGTCGGAGGGTCAGTACTGAGATAGCTGATAAGTCCGATGTGTGATCTGCAGACTCTACCACGAGGGCCGAGAAGGTGTTGCTAGAAGTGTCAGGTAGGTGAGTGGGAGGTTTGTGCACTGCCTCCAAAACCTCGACTTTGCCGTCCCACGTTCCCGACAAATCCCTCGAGGGGCACAAAGCCTTCCTGGTGATACTTCCCCAGTGCTTTGAGGTACCTTCCTCAGGTTGTCTCCAAAGCATATCGGAGCACAGGGGTCAATGCTGTCCAGAAAACCATGTCATTAGTCTCGGGTTTGAGATCCTGACCCTCAAATACTCCCTTCCTCAGTCGGCCGGGGGCTGTGCTGGCACATTGGAGGTGATAATGAACCTTGCCATCTGTGTCTGCTTTACCGAGGGAAGGCTCCCAAGATGTGGAACATGGAATCTAATGCAGTCTGGGCATCCCCCGCAGGAGTTATCACTGCCTCCCGGTGTTTGTCTTCACTCGGGTACTCTTGGGTCTGTTGATCAGCTGCCTCAGGCCTTCTCAGCGGCCTCACCCCGGGTCACGAGGGGCCGCCTTCGTTCAACAGGCCTCATTGGAACCCGGCCCCCCCAAGGAGTTAGGTTAAACTCGTATCGCACTTCGAACACTGTGCATCGTTCTGGTCTCCATATTACCGATTGGATCCAGAGGCCCTGGAGAAGGTGCGAAAAATAAAGATTTACCAGGATGATGACGGGGGCTCGTGTGGAGCAGAAACAGCAGCACAGAGCAGATGGGCCGAATGGCCCGTTTCTGTGCTGGAAGTGCTTTGTCGGCGGGAGAAACAGGTTTCGGAGTCCGCAAGTCACGGGCTGACACCAGGGGGAAGCTGGGTGATAAGAGGCATCGGGCCCTGTGGGCAGCACCTCGGGTTTCAGTTCGAACGACAATCGGTCAGGAGATGTTTCGTGTTCCGATGCCAGTCTCAGAATGAAAGGGAGCTGCGTTGCCCAGTCCCCATCTGCTCAATAGATTGGGGCGGCCAGCGTGTGCCTGATTGGAAACGCAGACTCAACTTTCTAGTTATGGGGGGGCTATCATATCAGCGGCGTAATATCGGCGTGGGAAGGCCCCCGGAAAGATTTGCACCTTTTTAACGTAATTTTAATATTGAAATGAAGGCCTCGCCGCTGTTACACTCGGGCAGTCACTTGGGAACCAGTTCCCGCTCGGCTGAGGCCCTTTCGCTCCCACGGTGGCGGGGGCGGGGGGGGGGTTGGGGGTCCCGTTGCGGCTCGGGAAGGATGCCGTTCAGCCCGTCCAGTCCGTGCTGGCCACCCGCTGTGAGGGAAACGTGCTGTGTTAAACTCCAGAAAGCTCGTTCTGGAAGGATGATGCTGGAGCCTATCTGTACTCAGTTCCACCTTTATTGTGCAGAGTAAAAGGATTACAAAATGTATCTCCTCACTCAAAAAACCTCCCCCAGTCTCAGTAAGTTTCTGCTTATCAGTGTTCAAGTAAGACCCGAATTAACACCCTTCACCCCTGCATAAAATCAAACAATTGTTGCACAAATAACAGATTAACATCCTGCAATTTTGTTTGATTACGCTCCTGTGAATTGACTTGGGTTGTTTTGAAACTCCATTAAAGGCACTATATCAATGCAAGTGCCTGTTGCAGTGGCCAGGGAGAGCAACGTGACAGCTCAATGGCATCTTGAACCTGGGCCCATCTGTTGGATACCATAGAGATGAGGCAGGGACGGGGCACAATGTAGCCAGGAACGGTCACGTGACTTACTGTAAGTGCCCGCAGAATCTTAAAGATTAAAAGCACAAATCAAAGTGATTGTTCTGAGGATCGGGACTGGCTCGGAGGGAGTGGGGCAGAAGGATGGGCGGGGGGGGGGGGGGGCGGCGGTGGGGGGCGGTTGCTGTGTAACACTGCTGTTCCCTTGCTGTGAATTAAACTTTACGGCTCCACTTTCAAAGCAGTGAGAATTTACAAGAGCACACGCTTTACAGCTCCAGTCTTCCATTGCTCCCTGAGTTCACACGGAGCGGAGCTCTATCCCGGGATCTGTGACTCTTCCCAGAGAGAGAGATCCTCCCAATGCGTCTGGGTAAACACTGGAGAGATGTCCCTCAGGTGGAAGAGGTAAGGGAGTGACTGACAAAAGGTAACCACGGGGGCAGAGGCAATATTAGGACAGGAAGAACCAATAAACTCATGAATCGGACTGTCCCGGCACTGACATTGTGCCTTAAATGTGTAGAGGACTCCTTCCTCATGCTAATTTGATTGTCAGCCGACAAAAAGACTTGCATTTCTGTCACGCCCCAGGATGTTCCAAAGCGCTTTACAGCCAACGACGTACTTTTTCAAGTGTAGACAATGTGACCGACACGTAACTGCAGACCCACAGCAATGTGGTTGACTCTTAAAAGCCCTCTGAAATAGCCACTCAGTTCAAGGGCAATTAAGAATTAAGGATTAAGAATACTCGCACTAGTCTCGACATTTTCACTTTCCTTGTGCGCTTCCCACCAGCGGAATCTCCCACGTGTCCAAAATCCTGCCGCTCATCACCCCAGTCCTCCTCATTCAAACAGCCTCATCCCAGTACCTTTATACCTCGCCCCAGCTTACCCCAGCCCCCGCCACTGCCTTACCCGCTCCAGCTGCTCCTCCGGATGGACCTCGACCATCTCCATCACGGGAACTCCCTACCCCGCACCTCACCTTGCTGCGAACCTCCTCAATACCACTCTTGTAGCCTCATGTCCGTGCCAGCCCTCTGTAAGCACAGCTCACCTAGTCCCACTCTCCTCTGCCTTCTCTCCGAAGCCCTGCAATTATTTTCTCTTCAGGTAATTATCCGATTCCCTTTTTTAAAGACCTCGATCGAATCCGCCTCCACCACGCTGTCAGGCAGCGCGTTCCAGATCCGAACCTCATGTCGCTGTTGCCTCTGTGACCAATCAACTTAAATCTGTTCCCTTTAATTCTGGATCCTTCCGCCAATGGGAACAGTTTCTCTCTATCTACTCCGTCCAGACCCCTCGTGATTTTGAACACCTCTATCAAATCTCCTCTCAGCCTTCTCTTCTCCAAGGAGAAGAGCCCCAGCTTCTCCAATCTATCCTCGTAACTGAAGTTCCTCATCCCTGGAACCATTCTCCTGTATCTTTTCTACACCCTCTCTAATGCCTTAACCTCCTTCCTAAAGTGCGGGGCTCAGAACAGGACACAATACTCCAGTTGAGGCCGAGCCAGTGTTTTATCAAGGTTTATCATAATTTCCCTATTTTTGTACTCTCTGCCTCTATTTATAAAGCCCGGGATCCCGTGTGATTTATTAACCACTTTCTCAACCTGCCCTGTGTTTTCTGCAAATTTAGAGATTGTGCTCTGTACACCCAAGTCTCGGTCATTAATACAGATCGAGAAAAGCAGGGGTCCCAACACCGATCCCCGGGGAATTCCACTATATACCCTCCTCCAGTCCGAAAAACAACCATTCACCTCTACTCTCTGTTTCCTGTCACTCGGCCTATTTCATATCCTTGCTGCTACTGTCTCCTTTTATTCCATGGGCTTTAACTTTCTGATAAGCCTGTTATCTGGCACTTTATCAAATGCCTTTTGGAAATCCATGTACACCACATCAACCTTTTTTGAACAAGGATGTAACATCTGTAATTCTCCAGTCCTCTGGCATCACCCCTGTATCTAAGGAGGTTTGGAAGATTATGGCCAGTGCCTCTGCGATTTCCACCCTTACTTCCCTCAGTATCCTTGGGTGCATCTCATCAGGTCCTGTTGTCTTATCAACTTTAATTACAGACAACCTTTCCAATACATCTTTTTTTGAAATCAGTTTTTAGCCAATCCGGTGTCTCAACTTCCTCCTCTTCACAATGACTTAGGCAGCATCTTCTTCCTTGGCAAAGACAGATGCAAAGTGCTCATTTAGTACCTCAGCCATGCCCTCTGCCTCGATGCGTAAATCTCCTTTATGGCCCCTCAACCGTCCCACTCCTCCTTTTACCACCCTTCTACTATTTATGTGCCTGTAGAAGACCTTTGGATTCACTTTTATGTTAGCTGCCAGTATCTTCTTCTACTCTCTGCTTTTATTTGTTTTTTCCACTCGGGGCGGAGTCAATCCCAGGAGCCTATCCCAAAGGGGCCCATCCCAGAGCAGGGTCTCTCCCGGGCGGGCTGGGTGTGACCTAGTGGCGGGGTCTGTCCTGGGGGGCGGAGTCTGTCCCAGGGGCGGATATGTCCCAGTGTTGGGGGGCAGGGTCTGGCCTGGGGGCGGAGTCAGTCCCAGGGGCGGGGTCTGTCCCAGTGTTGGCGGGCGGGGTCTGTTCTGGGGGGCGGAGTCTGTCCCAGTGTTGGCGGGCGGGGTCTGTCCTGGGGGGCGGAGTCTGTCCCAGTGTTGGCGGGCGGGGTCTGTCCCAGGGGCGGGGTCTGTCCCAGTGTTGGCGGGCGGGGTCTGTCCCAGGGGCGGGGTCTGTCCCAGTGTTGGGGGGTGGGGTCTGTCCCAGGGGTGGGGTCTGCCCCAGTGTTGGCGGGCGGGGTCTGTCCCAGGGGCGGGGTCTGTCCCAGTGTTGGCGGGCGGGGTCTGTCCCAGGGGCGGGGTCTGTCCCAGTGTTGGGGGGTGGGGTCTGTCCCAGGGGCGGTGTCTGTCCCAGGGGCGGGGTCTGTCCCAGTGTTGGGGGGTGGGGTCTGTTCCAGGGGTGGGGTCTGTCCCAGTGTTGGCGGGCGGGGTCTGTCCCAGGGGCGGGGTCTGTCCCAGTGTTGGGGGGGTGGGGTCTGTCCCAGGGGCGGGGTCTGTCCCAGTGTTGGGGGGTGGGGTCTGTCCCAGGGGCGGTGTCTGTCCCAGGGGCGGTGTCGGTCCCAGTGTTGGGGGGTGGGGTCTGTCCCAGGGGCGGGGTCTGTCCCAGTGTTGGGGGGTGGGGTCTGTCCCAGGGGCGGTGTCTGTCCCAGGGGCGGGGTCTGTCCCAGTGTTGGGGGGTGGGGTCTGTCCCAGTGTTGGCGGGCGGGGTCTGTCCCAGGGGCGGGGTCTGTCCCAGTGTTGGGGGGTGGGGTCTGTCCCAGGGGCGGGGTCTGTCCCAGGAGCGGGGTCTGTCCCAGTGTTGGGGGGCGGTGTCTGTCCCAGGGGCGGGGTCTGACCCAGGGGCGGGGTCTGTCCCAGTGTTGGGGGGCGGGGTCTGTCCCAGGGGCGGGGTCTGTCCCAGTGTTGGGGGGCGGGGTCTGTCCCAGGGGCGGTGTCTGTCCCAGGGGCGGGGTCTGTCCCAGTGTTGGCGGGCGGGGTCTGTCCCAGGGGCGGGGTCTGTCCCAGTGTTGGGGGGCGGTGTCTGTCCCAGGGGCGGGGTCTGTCCCAGTGTTGGCGGGCGGGGTCTGTCCCAGGGGCGGTGTCTGTCCCAGGGGCGGTGTCGGTCCCAGTGTTGGGGGGTGGGGTCTGTCCCAGGGGCGGGGTCTGTCCCAGTGTTGGGGGGTGGGGTCTGTCCCAGGGGCGGTGTCTGTCCCAGGGGCGGGGTCTGTCCCAGTGTTGGGGGGTGGGGTCTGTCCCAGTGTTGGCGGGCGGGGTCTGTCCCAGGGGCGGGGTCTGTCCCAGTGTTGGGGGGTGGGGTCTGTCCCAGGGGCGGGGTCTGTCCCAGGAGCGGGGTCTGTCCCAGTGTTGGGGGGCGGTGTCTGTCCCAGGGGCGGGGTCTGACCCAGGGGCGGGGTCTGTCCCAGTGTTGGGGGGCGGGGTCTGTCCCAGGGGCGGGGTCTGTCCCAGTGTTGGGGGGCGGGGTCTGTCCCAGGGGCGGTGTCTGTCCCAGGGGCGGGGTCTGTCCCAGTGTTGGCGGGCGGGGTCTGTCCCAGGGGCGGGGTCTGTCCCAGTGTTGGGGGGCGGTGTCTGTCCCAGGGGCGGGGTCTGTCCCAGTGTTGGCGGGCGGGGTCTGTCCCAGGGGCGGGGTCTGTCCCAGTGTTGGCGGGCGGGGTCTGTCCCAGGGGCGGGGTCTGTCCCAGTGTTGGGGGGCGGGGTCTGTCCCAGGGGCGGGGTCTGTCCCTGGGGGTCGGGGTCTGTCCCGGGGGCGGGGTCTGTCCCAGGGGCGGGGTCTGTCCCAGTGTTGGCGGGCGGGGTCTGTCCCAGGGGCGGGGTCTGTCCCAGTGTTGGCGGGCGGGGTCTGTCCCAGGGGCGGGGTCTGTCCCTGGGGGTCGGGGTCTGTCCCAGGGGCGGGGTCTGTCCCAGGGGCGGGGTCTGTCCCAGTGTTGGCGGGCGGGGTATGTCCCAGGGGCGGGGTCTGTCCCAGGGGCGGGGTCTGTCCCAGTGTTGGCGGGTGGGGTCTGTCCCAGGGGCGGGGTCTGTCCCAGTGTTGGGGGGCGGGGTCTGTCCCAGGGGCGGGGTCTGTCCCTGGGGGTCGGGGTCTGTCCCGGGGGCGGGGTCTGTCCCAGGGGCGGGGTCTGTCCCAGTGTTGGCGGGCGGGGTCTGTCCCAGGGGCGGGGTCTGTCCCAGTGTTGGCGGGCGGGGTCTGTCCCAGGGGCGGGGTCTGTCCCAGTGTTGGCGGGTGGGGTCTGTCCCAGGGGCGGGGTCTGTCCCAGTGTTGGGGGGCGGGGTCTGTCCCAGGGGCGGGGTCTGTCCCTGGGGGTCGGGGTCTGTCCCGGGGGCGGGGTCTGTCCCAGGGGCGGGGTCTGTCCCAGTGTTGGCGGGCGGGGTCTGTCCCAGGGGCGGGGTCTGTCCCAGTGTTGGCGGGCGGGGTCTGTCCCAGGGGCGGGGTCTGTCCCTGGGGGTCGGGGTCTGTCCCAGGGGCGGGGTCTGTCCCAGGGGCGGGGTCTGTCCCAGTGTTGGCGGGCGGGGTATGTCCCAGGGGCGGGGTCTGTCCCAGGGGCGGGGTCTGTCCCAGTGTTGGCGGGTGGGGTCTGTCCCAGGGGCGGGGTCTGTCCCAGGGTCGGGGTCTGTACCGGGGGCGGGGTCTGTCCTTGGGGGGCGTGGTCTGTTCAGGGGGCGTGGTCTGTTCCGAGGGGCGGGGTCTGTCCTTGGGGGGGCGTGGTCTGTTCCGGGGGCGTGGTCTGTTCAGGGGGCGTGGTCTGTTCCGGGGGCGTGGTCTGTTCAGGGGGCGTGGTCTGTTCCGGGGGCGGGGTCTGTTCCGGGGGGCGTGGTCTGTTCAGGGGGCGTGGTCTGTTCCGGGGGCGTGGTCTGTTCCGGGGGCGGGGTCTGTCCTTGGGGGGCGTGGTCTGTTCTGGGGGCGTGGTCTGTTCCGGGGGCGGGGTCTGTCCTTGGGGGGCGTGGTCTGTTCCGGGGGCGTGGTCAGTTCCGGGGGGCGGGGTCTGTTCACCTGATTTTCTCCATCTCTCTGGAAGGTTCACTCAGCGGGTTTGCCGCTCGAGCAGCGATTGGCTCTCTGGAATCTGGACACCACCCCAGCGTGGAGCTGATTGGTTGCCGGAAACGTCAGTCAGTCAGTCAGAGGGCGGGTTGTGGAGCTGCCGGGGCGGTTGCCGTGGTAACCGGAAGAAGCGGAAGCTGCAACACAGCAGGTAACAGAGCGGAGAAACCCGGAGCCCGGGACCAGCCCCGGCCCTCACCCCACAAAACGTCCCACACCCCCATTCCCCACCACCCACCACCCACACCCCCATTCCCCCATCATCCCCATCCCCCACCACCCACACCCCCCACCACCCCCACCCCCCCCCACCACCCCCACCCCCCCCACCACCCCCACCCCCCCCACCACCCACCCCCCCCACCCCCATTCCCCCATCACCCCCATCTCCCATCCCCCACACCCCCATTCCCCCAACTCCCCCATCCCCCACACCCCCATCTCCCATCCCCCATCATCCTCATCCCCCACCACCCTCATCCCCCACCTCCCACACCCCCCACATCCCCATTCCCCCATCACCCCCATCCCCCACCACCTACACCCCCCATCCCCCACCACCCACACCCATTCCCCCATCACCCCCATCCCCCACCACTCACACCCCCCACACCCCCATCATCCCCATCTCCCACCACCCACACCCCCATTCCCCCATCCCCCACCCCCCACACCCCCATTCCCCCATCACCCCCATCCCCCACCCCCCACACCCCCATTCCCCCATCACCCCAAGCCCACCACCCACACCCCCATTATCCCCATCTCCCACCACCCACACCCCCATTCCCCCATCCCCCACCACCCACACCCCCCACACCCCCCACACCCCCATTCCCCCAACCCCCACCCCCCACACCCCCATTCCCCCATCACCCCATCACCCCCATCCCCCACCACACACACCCCCCACACCCCCATTCCCCCATCACCCCCACCACCCACACCCCCATTCCCCCACCACCCACACCCCCATTCCCCCATCATCCCCATCCCCCACCACCCACACCTCCCATTCCCCCACCACCCCCATTCCCCACCACCTACACTCCCCCTTTCCCCCCATCCCTCCACCCCTGTCTCCTATAAAGGATTACTGAGATGTCAATCGACACAGTGGCGCAGTGGTTTCTCCGGGTGCTCCGGTTTCCTCCCACAGCCAAAAGACTTGCAAGTTGATAGTTAAATTGGCCATTATAAATTGCCCCGAGTACAGGTAGGTGGTAGGGAAATATAGGGACAGGTGGGGATGTGGTAGGAATATGGAATTAGTGTAGGATTAGTATAAATGGGTGGTTGATGTTCGGCACAGACTCGGTGGGCCGAAGGGCCTGTTTCAGTGCTGTATCTCTAAAACTAAAACCCTGTCTCCTGTAAAAGATTACTGGGATTTCAATTGGACCCTGTCTCCTATAAAAGATTACCGTGATTTCAATCTGACCCTGTCTCCTGGAAAGAATTACTGGGATTTTAATCTTCCTGCACTTGCAGTTTCGAGCTCCCACCTTCCTGCCCTTAATTGGATCGGAGACCTGTCTCAATGCCTCTTAAAGGCTCCTGCAACTGAGAATCTTTGAAATTAATTGGTTTTGCTCTCCCCACCGCCCCTTCCGGAGGTGGGTTTCTGATCTGAAAACAAGCCGGGCTCCTGTTTCCTGGATCTGCGGTGATGATCCTGCCCCTGTCCTTGAGCTTGTGTCCTCTCAGCGCCCTGTATCGGTGCGCTGCGCCA
The DNA here is from genome assembly GCF_036365525.1 of Heterodontus francisci. Taxonomy (NCBI): domain Eukaryota; kingdom Metazoa; phylum Chordata; class Chondrichthyes; order Heterodontiformes; family Heterodontidae; genus Heterodontus; species Heterodontus francisci. Next base: position 350,031 of record NW_027141321.1, read on the forward strand.
CTGCCGTGCAGGGGCGTGCGCTGGGTCCCTGGGGCCCCCCCCCTCATTCCCCCTGTGGCTCAGCAATGTTGTCTCCCTTCCCGCAGTGTCCTGAAGCAGGTGAAGATGAGGAAGAAATCGGAGAAACCGCCAAAAGAGAAGCCAGTCACCCCTGTGGAGGAGGAGGGGCCAAAGTCCGCTGGTAAATACAAGTGATTCTGAAGTGTCACTGAAATTTAAATACTCGTGTTCTCCTTTGAGCAGAGATGGTGAAGGGGAGATTTCATCGAGGCATTCAAAATCAGGAAGGGTTTCTTTTTCTTCCTCTTGGGGGCAACGTCCTCAGCCTTTTTCTTCCCCTTATCATTTCTCCAAGCCACACGCCCAGCCCATCTCCATTTGGTTCCTTTTATCTCCTGCATGATGTCCTGAACTCTGGTTTTTTGGCAGATTTCACGACAGCTGGTTTTATGGTGAGTGGAGATGTGTATCATCTGCCTCTCTGATCTGCACACAGTTTTTATTCTATAGATTTTGCAGTTGTCTATGATTCCGCACCAACAGTCAGGAGCTGACTCGGATCATGCACCCTTCTCCTTAACGGCAGGGGTATTTTCCGATCACACAGAATATCTCTGCATCACCCAAAACTAACTCCATCCTGCCCCAATCCCACTCGGGACCTCTTCCTTTGCACAACCCTCCATCTTTCATGTTTGGCCCAGAGATTTGGATTCAGTCACTTTTTCGATTCCTTGGTCTTCAGTTTGGATGGTGTCTCCTGCCTTAGAGTTGTTGCATACTTGGATTTTTCTTGGTGCATTTTCAGTCCAATATTTTCGCTGTCCTTATTTAGGTGATTTAGTTGGACTTCCAAGTATTTAACAGATGAAGTAATCAGTGCAACATCATCGACAAAGCGTACATCTCTTAGTTTTTTTCCCATCAGTACTTAATCCTCTCTCCTTCAAGGGTATCTCCTTGAATATGTCTCCCATTTCTGTACTCCCCTATTACTTTTGGGGAGATTATATCCCCTTGTCCCACTCCTCTTTGAATATTTATCAACTGTGTTACATCTTTTTCGATGTGTCTTCCGGTTTTCCTTAAAGCTATAAACAAATCAATGTGTTCCGTTGAATCCAAAGCCTTCTCATAGTCAATAAATCCAACGTCCAGTGTGATTTGTTAGCCTTCTCAATGACTTGGGTCATTGTATGTCAATGGGGTATGTTGCAGAGTGTCCTTCCCCAAACCCCGCCTGTTCTCTTGGTTACTGTTTGTCTAATATCGTCTTGATCCTATTTTGAATAATTCGAATTAGAATTTTGTGCAAATGAGATAATAGACTGATGGGTGGGTAATACTTAGTATCTGCTCTGTCTCCGTCCATGATGAAGGAGAATTTTTGCTTCTTCCCAACTTCTCAGTATCTTTCTTTCCTTGAATATTTGGCGACATAACATAAGTGGCAGATTCACCAGTAACTTTCAAAAGGGGAATTGGATAAATACTTGAAGGGGAAGAAAATTGCAGGGCTGTGGGGGAAAGAGCAGAAGGTGGGCGGGACGAATTGGATAGCTCTTTCAAGGAGCTGGCACAGGCGCGATGGGCCGAATGGCTTCCTTCTGTGCTGTAAGGGTCCGTGAATGGTTGTGACACATACTGGAACGCGGTATGGAAAGCACCGCCGGTGCAGGTAGACCATGAAGTGCCCGTGATACCCAACCGAGAGATTCAGAGCAAACTCGATGAACTCGTCCAAAGGTTGGGAAAGATAAAGTGCAACCTTTGCTGCAAAATGCATTTGTCCAGGCATTGCAGAAAGATGGGGTCGTGCTCAGCTCCTGAGACTTGCAGGAAGGATTTTCATAAGCGTGGCTAATACCAGTAGGGTGATACTCCAGGAAGAGTGTGACAGTGAGGATGCCCTTGGAAAAGGTGGAGAATAAAAATGGATAAATTACGACATGAAACTAGCAATATAGAAACAATAAACCCCCCATTGAAGCCTCACGCATCTTTGAATTGTTCTGCTGATGGGTGAACACGTCTGTCCTGTAATCGGGGTTTTCACGCATTAGGTGCCCTGATGTTGAGAGTGGCTGCACTGGAACTGCACTCTGCTTCCACTGGCTCCCAGAGAACTGCCAGGATGTTTTATTAGTCAGGAGAGCAGGAACAGAATTCAGCAACTTGCAGCGACAGGGAGGGTGCAGCTCGGCGTGAGCTGGGATTCATAATCAGCTCTCAGAACGATGCGAAGGAGTTGGAGATGAGGGAGAAGGAAAGGCCCAGACTTTCCCACTCCAGACTGCCAGACTGCAGGATTGGTACAGTCACTGGGGACAGTAGTCCTGGATGGGGCCTCACTGTATATTCAATCTCACTCAAAGCTTCCTCAATCCACCACAGCGTCTCTGAGGCAGCCCAGACACTTGCACTGAAATCAACGACTGAGACACATGGTTAAGTTTTGTACTGGTCTTGAGTGCCACAATTGGCCTCAGTACCTCACGAACAGTGAGGAGGGAGAATTCAGCCAGTCCTCCTGATCTTGACTGCTGTCAAATGAACCCAGCTGAAGCTGCATGCACTTTGATGTTGGGCCCTGCCAGAATACAGTCCACCTGTCCTCCCAACACCCAACACCTCCAGGGTCAAATTTCCTACCAGTATTGCAGGAAGTGCATGTGTCTGTGACAAGAAGCTGATCAGTCAGAACACAAGGGAAGAGAGCTAACGGGAAGAACATTGTGCTTCCTTAAAACTGTACAACTACAGGGTGCTCAACACTCTGGGGGATCAGGTACTCTAATATAGCCCACACCCCTCACTGTAACACTCTGATATAACCCACACCCCTCACTGAAACACTCTGAGATATCCCACACCCCTCACTGTAACACTCTGATATAACCCACACCCCTCACTGTAACACTCTGATATATCCCACACCTCTCACTGTAACACTCTGATATATCCCACACCCCTCACTGTAACACTCTGATATAACCCACACCCCTCACTGTAACACTCTGATATAACCCACACCCCTCACTGTAACACTCTGATATAACCCACACCCCTCACTGTAACACTCTGATATAACCCACACCCCTCACTGTAACACTCTGATATAACCCACACCCCTCACTGTAACACTCTGATATAACCCACACCCCTCACTGTAACACTCTGATATAACCCACACCCCTCACTGTAACACTCTGATATATCCCACACCCCTCACTGTAACACTCTGATATAGACCCACACCCCTCACTGTAACACTCTGATATAACCCACACCCCTCACTGTAACACTCTGATATAACCCACACCCCTCACTGTAACACTCTGATATAACCCACACCCCTCACTGTAACACTCTGATATAACCCACACCCCTCACTGTAACACTCTGATATATCCCACACCCCTCACTGTAACACTCTGATATATCCCACATCCCTCACTGTAACACTCTGATATATCCACACCCCTCACTGTAACACTCTGATATATCCCACACCCCTCACTGCAACACTCTGATATACCCCACACCCCTCACTGTAACACTCTGATATATCCCACACCCCTCACTGTAACAATCTTATATATCCCACACCCCTCACTGTAACACACTGATATATCCCACACCCCTCACTGTAACACACTGATATATTCCACACCCCTCACTGTAACACTCTGATATATGCCCACACCCCTCACTGCAACACTCTGATATATCCCACACCCCTCACTGTAACACTCTGATATATCCCACACACCTCACTGTAACACTCTGATATATCCCACACCCCTCACTGTAACACTCTGATATATGCCCACACCCCTCACTGTAACACTCTGATATATCCCACACCCCTCACTGCAACACTCTGATATATCCCCACACCCCTCTCTGCACCACTCTGATATATCCCACACCCCTCACTGTCACACTCCGATATAGACCCACACCTCTCACTGTAACACTCTGATATATCCCACACCCCTCACTGTAACACTCTGATATATCCCACACCCCTCACTGGAACACTCTGATATATCCCACACCTCTCACTGTAACACTCCGATATGGACCCACACCGCTCACTGTAACACTCTGATATATCCCACACCCCTCACTGTAACGCTCTGATATATCCCACACCCCTTACTGTAACACTCTGATATATCCCACACCCCTCACTGTAACACTCTGATATATCCCACACCCCTCACTGTAACACTCTGATATATCCCACACCCCTCACAGTAACACTCTGATATATCCCACACCCCTCACTGTAACACTCTGATATATCCCACACCCCTCACTATTAAACTCCGATATAGACCCACACCCCTCACTGTAGCACTCTGATATATCCCACACCCCTCACTGTAACACTCTGATATATCCCACACCCCTCTCTATACCACTCTGATATATCCCACACCTCTCACTGCAACACTCCGATATAGACCCACACCTCTCACTGTAACACTCTGATATATCCCACACCTCTCACTGTAACACTCTGATATATCCCACACCACTCACTGTAACACTCTGATATAGACCCACACCTCTCACTGTAACACTCTGATATATCCCACACCACTCACTGTAACACTCCGATATAGACCCACACCTCTCACTGAAACACTCTGATATATCCCACACCCCTCACTGTAACACTCTGATATATCCCACACCTCTCACTGGAACACTCTGATCTATCCCACTCCTCTCACTGAAACACTCTGATATCCCTCACACCCCTCACTGTAACACTCTGATATATCCCACACCCCTCACTGTAACACTCTGAGAGATCCCACACCCCTCACTGTAACACTCTGATATAGACCCACACCTCTCACTGTAACACTCTGATATATCCCACACCCCTCACTGTAACACTCTGACGTATCCCACACCTCTCACTGTAACACTCTGATCTATCCCACTCCCCTCACTGTAACACTCTGATATCCCTCACACCCCTCACTGTAACACTCTGATATATCCCACACCCCTCACTGTAACACTCTGATATATCTCCCACCCCTCACTGTAACACTATGATATATCCCACACCTCTCACTGTAACACTCCGCTATAGACCCACACCCCTCACTGCAACACTCTGACATACCCCACTCCCCTCACTGTCACTCTTTGATATATCCCACATCCCTCACTGTTAAACTCCGATATATCCCACACCGCTCACTGTAACACTCTGATATATCCCACACCCCTCACAGTAATACTCTGATATACTCCACACCAGAACTGTAACACTCTGATATATCCCACACCTCTCACTGTAACACTCCGATATATCCCACACCTCTCACTGTAACACTCCGATATATCCCACACCCCTCACTGTAACACTCCGATATAGACCCACACCTCTCACTGTAACACTCTGATATATCCCACACCCCTCACTGTAACACTCCGATATAGACCCACACCTCTCACTGTAACACTCTGATATATCCCACTCCCCTCACTGTAACACTCTGATATATCCCACACCCCTCACTGTAACACTCTGATATATCCCACACCCCTCACTGTAACACTCTGATATATCCCACACCTCACACTGTAACACTCCGATATAGACCCACGCCTCTCACTGTAACACTCTGATATATCCCACACCCCTCACTGTCACACTCTGATATATCCCACACCTCTCACTGTAACACTCTGATATATCCCACACCCCTCACTGTTAAACTCCGATATATCCCACACCCCTCACTGGAACACTCTGATATATCCCACACCCCTCACTGTAACACTCTGATATAGACCCACACCCCTCACTGTAACACTCTGATATATCCCACACCCCTCACTGTAACACTCTGATATAACCCACACCCCTCACTGTAACACTCTGATATAGACCCACACCCCTCACTGTAACACTCTGATATATCCCACACCCCTCACTGTAACACTCTGATATATCCCACATCCCTCACTGTAACACTCTGATATATCCCACATCCCTCACTGTAACACTCTGATATATCCCACACCCCTCACTGTAACACTCTGATATATCCCACATCCCTCACTGTAACACTCTGATATATCCCACACCCCTCACTGTAACACTCTGATATATCCCACATCCCTCACTGTAACACTCTGATATATGCCCACACCCCTCACTGCAACACTCTGATATATCCCACACCCCTCACTGTAACACTCTGATATATCCACACCCCTCACTGTAACACTCTGATATATCCCACACCCCTCACTGCAACACTCTGATATACCCCACACCCCTCACTGTAACACTCTGATATATCCCACACCCCTCACTGTAACAATCTTATATATCCCACACCCCTCACTGTAACACACTGATATATCCCACACCCCTCACTGTAACACACTGATATATTCCACACCCCTCACTGTAACACTCTGATATATGCCCACACCCCTCACTGCAACACTCTGATATATCCCACACCCCTCACTGTAACACTCTGATATATCCCACACACCTCACTGTAACACTCTGATATATCCCACACCCCTCACTGTAACACTCTGATATATGCCCACACCCCTCACTGTAACACTCTGATATATCCCACACCCCTCACTGCAACACTCTGATATATCCCCACACCCCTCTCTGCACCACTCTGATATATCCCACACCCCTCACTGTCACACTCCGATATAGACCCACACCTCTCACTGTAACACTCTGATATATCCCACACCCCTCACTGTAACACTCTGATATAGACCCACACGTCTCACTGTAACACTCTGATATATCCCACTCCCCTCACTGTAACACTCTGATATATCCCACACCCCTCACTGGAACACTCTGATATATCCCACACCCCTCACTGTAACACTCTGATATATCCCACACCCCTCACTATTAAACTCCGATATAGACCCACACCCCTCACTGTAGCACTCTGATATATCCCACACCCCTCACTGTAACACTATGATATATCCCACACCCCTCTCTATACCACTCTGATATATCCCACACCTCTCACTGCAACACTCCGATATAGACCCACACCTCTCACTGTAACACTCTGATATATCCCACACCTCTCACTGTAACACTCTGATATATCCCACACCACTCACTGTAACACTCTGATATAGACCCACACCTCTCACTGTAACACTCTGATATATCCCACACCACTCACTGTAACACTCCGATATAGACCCACACCTCTCACTGAAACACTCTGATATATCCCACACCCCTCACTGTAACACTCTGATATATCCCACACCTCTCACTGGAACACTCTGATCTATCCCACTCCTCTCACTGAAACACTCTGATATCCCTCACACCCCTCACTGTAACACTCTGATATATCCCACACCCCTCACTGTAACACTCTGATATATCCCACACCCCTCACTGTAACACTCCGATATAGACCCACACCTCTCACTGTAACACTCTGATATATCCCACACCCCTCACTGTAACACTCTGACGTATCCCACACCTCTCACTGTAACACTCTGATCTATCCCACTCCCCTCACTGTAACACTCTGATATCCCTCACACCCCTCACTGTAACACTCTGATATATCCCACACCCCTCACTGTAACACTCTGATATATCCCCCACCCCTCACTGTAACACTATGATATATCCCACACCTCTCACTGTAACACTCCGATATATCCCACACCCCTCACTGCAACACTCTGACATACCCCACTCCCCTCACTGTCACTCTTTGATATATCCCACATCCCTCACTGTTAAACTCCGATATATCCCACACCGCTCACTGTAACACTCTGATATATCCCACACCCCTCACAGTAATACTCTGATATACTCCACACCATAACTGTAACACTCTGATATATCCCACACCTCTCACTGCAACACTCCGATATATCCCACACCTCTCACTGTAACACTCCGATATATCCCACACCCCTCACTGTAACACTCCGATATAGACCCACACCTCTCACTCTAACACTCTGATATATCCCACACCCCTCACTGTAACACTCCGATATAGACCCACACCTCTCACTGTAACACTCTGATATATCCCACTCCCCTCACTGTAACACTCTGATATATCCCACACCCCTCACTGTAACACTCTGATATATCCCACACCCCTCACTGTAACACTCTGATATATCCCACACCCCTCACTGTAACACTCTGATATATCCCACACCTCACACTGTAACACTCCGATATAGACCCACGCCTCTCACTGTAACACTCTGATATATCCCACACCCCTCACTGTCACATTCTGATATATCCCACACCTCTCACTGTAACACTCTGATATATCCCACACCCCTCACTGTTAAACTCCGATGTATCCCACACCCCTCACTGGAACACTCTGATATATCCCACACCCCTCACTGTAACACTCTGATATATCCCACACCCCTCACTGTAACACTCTGATATATCCCACACCCCTCACAGTAACACTCTGATATATCCCACACCCCAACAATCTGATATATCCCACACCCCTCACTGTAACACTCTGATATATCCCACACCCCTCACTGTAACACTCTGATATATCCCAAACCCCTCACTGTAACACTCTGATCTGTCCCACACCCCTCACTGTTCAACTCCGATATATCCCACACCCCTCACTGTAACACTCTGATTTATCCCACACCCCTCCCTGTAACACTCTGATCTGTCCCATATCCCTCACAGTAACACTCTGATATATCCCACACCCCTCACTGCAACACTCTGATTTATCCCACACCCCTCACTGTAACACTCTGATATATCCCACACCCCTCACAGTAACTCTCTGATATATCCCTCACCCCTCACTGTAACACTCTGATATATCCCACACCCCTCACTATAACACTCTGATATATCCCACACCCCTCACTGTAACACTCTGATATATCCCACACCCCTCACTGTAACACTCTGATATATCCCACATCCCTCACTGTAACACTCTGATATCCCTCACACCCCTCACTGTAACACTCTGATTTATCCCACACCCCTCACTGTAACACTCTGATCTATCCCATATCCCTCACAGTAACACTCTGATATATCCCACACCCCTCACTGTAACACTCTGATATATCCCACACCCCTCACTGTAACACTCTGATATATCCCACACCCCTCACAGTAACTCTCTGATATATCCCACACCCCTCACTGTAACACTCTGATATATCCCACACCCCTCACTGTAACACTCTGATATATCCCACACTCCTCACTGTAACACTCTGATATATCCCACATCCCTCACTGTAACACTCTGATATCCCTCACACCCCTCACTGTAACACTCTGATCTATCCCACACCCCTCACTGTAACACTCTGATATATCCCACACCCCTCACTGCAACACTCTGATATATCCCACATCCCTCACTGTAACACTCTGATATCACTCACACCCCTCACTGTAACACTCTGATTTATCCCACACCCCTCACTGTAACACTCTGATCTATCCCATATCCCTCACAGTAACACTCTGATATATCCCACACCCCTCACTGTAACACTCTGATATATCCCACACCCCTCACTGTAACACTCTGATATATCCCACACCCCTCACAGTAACTCTCTGATATATCCCACACCCCTCACTGTAACACTCTGATATATCCCACACCCCTCACTGTAACACTCTGATATATCCCACACCCCTCACTGTAACACTCTGATATATCCCACATCCCTCACTGTAACACTCTGATATCCCTCACACCCCTCACTGTAACACTCTGATCTATCCCACACCCCTCACTGTAACACACTGATCTATCCCACACCCCTCACGGTAACTCTCTGATATATCTCTCAGCCCTCACTGGAACAGTCGGATATATCCCACACCCCTCACTGTAACAATCTGATATATCCCACACCCCTCACTGTAACACTCTGATATATCCCGCACCCCTCACTGTCACACTCTGATATATCCCGCACCCCTCACTGTTAAACTCCGATTTATCCCACACCCCTCACTGTAACACTCTGATTTATCCCACACCCCTCACTGTAACATTCTGATATATCCCATATCCCTCACAGTAACACTCTGATATATCCCACACCCCTCACTGTAACACTCTGATATATCCCACACCCCTCACTGTAACACTCTGATATATCCCGCACCCCTCACTGTTAAACTCCGATTTATCCCACACCCCTCACTGTAACACTCTGATTTATCCCACACCCCTCACTGTAACATTCTGATATATCCCATATCCCTCACAGTAACACTCTGATATATCCCACACCCCTCACTGAAACACTCTGATATATCCCACACCCCTCACTGGAACACTCTGATATATCCCACATCCCTCACTGTAACACTCTGATATCTCCCACACCCCTCACTGTAACACCCTGATATCCCTCAGACCCCTCACTGTAACACTCTGATATATCCCACACCCCTCACTGTTACACTCTGATGTATCCCACACCCCTCACGGTCACACTCTGATACATCCCACACCTCTCACTGTAACACTCTGATATATCCCACACCCCTCACTGTAGCACTCTGATATATCCCACACCCCTCACTGTAACACTCTGATATAGACCCACACCTCTCACTGTAACACTCTGATATATCCCACACCCCTCACTGTATCACTCTGATATATCCCACACCCCTCACTGTAACACTCTGATATATCCCACACCCCTCACAGTAACAGTCTGATATATCCCACACCCCTCACAGTAACACTCTGATATAGACCCACACCTCTCACTGTAACACTCTGACATGTCCCACACCTCTCACTGCAACACTCTGATCTATCCCACTCCCCTCACTGTAACACTCTGATATCTCCCACATCCCTCTGTGTAACACTCTGATATATCCCACACCCCTCACTGTTACACTCTGACATATCCCACACCTCTCACTGCAACACTCTGATCTGTCCCACTCCCCTCACTGAAACACTCTGATATATCCCACACCCCTCACTGTAACACTCTGATATATTCCACACCCCTCATGGTCACACTCTGATATATCCCACACCTCTCACTGTCACACTCCGATATATCCCACACCCCTCACGGTAACTCTCTGATATATCCCTCAGCCCTCACTGTAACACTCGGATATATCCCACACCCCTCACTGTAACAATCTGATATATCCCACACCCCTCACTGTAACACTCTGATATATCCCACACCCCTCACTGTAACACTCTGATATATCCCAAACCCCTCACTGTAACACTCTGATCTGTCCCACACCCCTCACTGTTAAACTCCGATATATCCCACACCCCTCACTGTAACACTCTGATTTATCCCACACCCCTCCCTGTAACACTCTGATCTGTCCCATATCGCTCACAGTAACACTCTGATATATCCCACACCCCTCACTGCAACACTCTGATTTATCCCACACCCCTCACTGTAACACTCTGATATATCCCACACCCCTCACAGTAACTCTCTGATATATCCCACACCCCTCACTGTAACACTCTGATATATCCCACACCCCTCACTGTAACACTCTGATATATCCCACACCCCTCACTGTAACACTCTGATATATCCCACACCCCTCACTGTAACACTCTGATGTCTCCCACATCCCTCATTGTAACACTCTGATATCCCTCACACCCCTCACTGTAACACTCTGATTTATCCCACACCCCTCACTGTAACACTCTGATCTATCCCATATCCCTCACAGTAACACTCTGATATATCCCACACCCCTCACTGTAACACTCTGATATATCCCACACCCCTCACTGTAACACTCTGATATATCCCACACCCCTCACAGTAACTCTCTGATATATCCCACACCCCTCACTGTAACACTCTGATATATCCCACACCCCTCACTGTAACACTCTGATATATCCCACACTCCTCACTGTAACACTCTGATATATCCCACATCCCTCACTGTAACACTCTGATATCCCTCACACCCCTCACTGTAACACTCTGATCTATCCCACACCCCTCACTGTAACACTCTGATATATCCCACACCCCTCACTGCAACACTCTGATATATCCCACACCCCTCACTGTAACACTCTGATATATCCCACACCCCTCACAGTAACACTCTGATATATCCCACACCTCTCACTGTAACACTCCGATATAGACCCACACCCCTCACTGCAACACTCTGATATACCCCACTCCCCTCACTGTAACTCTTTGATATATCCCACATCCCTCACTGTTAAACTCCGATATATCCCACACCGCACACTGTAACACTCTGATTTATCCCACACCCCTCCCTGTAACACTCTGATTTATCCCACACCCCTCACAGTAACTCTCTGATATATCCCACACCCCTCACTGTAACACTCTGATATATCCCACACCCCTCACTGTAACACTCTGATATCTCCCACACCCCTCACTGTAACACTCTGATATATCCCACAGCCCTCACTGTAACACTCTGATATATCCCACATCCCTCATTGTAACACTCTGATATCCCTCACACCCCTCACTGTAACACTCTGATTTATCCCACACCCCTCACTGTAACACTCTGATCTATCCCATATCCCTCACTGTAACACTCTGATATATCCCACACCCCTCACTGTAACACTCTGATATATCCCACACCCCTCACTGTAACACTCTGATATATCCCACACCCCTCACAGTAACTCTCTGATATATCCCACACCCCTCACTGTAACACTCTGATATATCCCACACCCCTCACTGTAACACTCTGATATATCCCACACTCCTCACTGTAACACTCTGATATATCCCACATCCCTCACTGTAACACTCTGATATCCCTCACACCCCTCACTGTAACACTCTGATCTATCCCACACCCCTCACTGTAACACTCTGATATATCCCACACCCCTCACTGCAACACTCTGATATATCCCACACCCCTCACTGTAACACTCTGATATATCCCACACCCCTCACAGTAACACTCTGATATATCCCACACCTCTCACTGTAACACTCCGATATAGACCCACACCCCTCACTGCAACACTCTGATATACCCCACTCCCCTCACTGTAACTCTTTGATATATCCCACATCCCTCACTGTTAAACTCCGATATATCCCACACCGCACACTGTAACACTCTGATATATCCCACACCCCTCACAGGAACACTCTGATATATCCCACACCCCTCACAGTAATACTCTGATATGTCCCACACCCCTCACAGTAACACTCTGATATATCCCCCACCCCTCACTGTCACACTCTGATATATCCCACATCCCTCACTGTAACACTCTGATATATCCCACACCCCTCACTGTAACACTCTGATATATCCCACACCCCTCACTGTAACACGCTGATATTACCCACACCCATCACTGTAACGCTTTGATATATCCCCCACCCCTCACTGTCACACTCTGATATATCCCACATCCCTCACTGTAACACTCTGATATATCCCACACCCCTCACTGTAACACTCTGATATATCCCACACCCCTCACTGTAACACGCTGATATTTCCCACACCCATCACTGTAACGCTTTGATATATCCCACACCTCTCACTGTAACACTCCGATATAGACCCACACCTCTCACTGTAACACTCTGATATATCCCACACCCCTCACTGTAACACTCTGATATATTCCACACCTCTCACTGTAACACTCTGATATATCCCACAGTCCTCACTGTTAAACTCCGAAATATCCCACACCGCTCACTGTAACACTCTGATATATCCCACACCCCTCACAGGAACACTCTGATATATCCCACACCCCTCACAGTAATACTCTGATATATCCCACACCCCTCACAGTAACACTCTGATATATCCCCCACCCCTCACTGTAACACTCTGATATATCCCACATCCCTCACTGTAACACTCTGATATACTCCACACCATAACCGTAACACTCTGATATATCCCACACCCCTCTCTGTACCACTCTGATATATCCCCCACCCCTCACTGTAACACTCTGATATATCCCACACCCCTCACAGGAACACTCTGATATACTCCACACCATAACCGTAATACTCTGATATATCCCACACCCCTCACAGTAACACTCTGATATATCCCCCACCCCTCACTGTAACACTCTGATATATCCCACACCCCTCACAGGAACACTCTGATATATCCCACACCCCTCACAGTAAGACTCTGATATATCCCACACCTCTCACTGTAACACTCCGATATCGACCCACACCTCTCACTGTAACACTCTGATGTATCCCACACCCCTCACTGTAACACTCCTATGCAGACCCACACCTCTCACTGTAACACTCTGATATATCCCACACCTCTCACTGTAACACTCCGATATAGACCCACACCTCTCACTGTAACACTCTGATATATCCCACATCCCTCACTGTTAAACTCCGATATATCCCACACCGCTCACTGGAACACTCTGATATATCCCACACCCCTCACAGGAACACTCTGATATATCCCACACCCCTCACAGTAATACTCTGCTATATCCCACACCCCTCACTGTAACACTCTGATATATCCCACACCACTCACTGTAACACTCTGATATATCCCACATCCCTCACTGTAACACGCTGATATTTCCCACACCCCTCACTGTAACACTCTGATATATCCCACACCTCTCACTGTCACACTCCGATATAGACCCACACCTCTCACTGTAACGCTTTGATATATCCCACACCTCTCACTGTAACACTCCGATATAGACCCACAACTCTCACTGTAACACTCTGATATATCCCACACCCCTCACTGTAACACTCTGATCTATTCCACACCTCTCACTGTAACACTCTGATATATCCCACAGTCCTCACTGTTAAACTCCGAAATATCCCACACAGCTCACTGTAACACTCTGATATATCCCACACCCGTCACAGGAACACTCTGATATATCCCACACCCCTCACAGTAATACTCTGATATATCCCACACCCCTCACAGTAACACTCTGATATATCCCCCACCCCTCACTGTAACACTCTGATATATCCCACATCCCTCACTGTAACACTCTGATATACTCCACACCATAACCGTAACACTCTGATATATCCCACACCCCTCTCTGTACCACTCTGATATATCCCCCACCCCTCACTGTAACACTCTGATATATCCCACACCCCTCACAGGAACACTCTGATATACTCCACACCATAACCGCAATACTCTGATATATCCCACACCCCTCACAGTAACACTCTGATATATCCCCCACCCCGCACTGTAACACTCTGATATATCCCACACCCCTCACAGGAACACTCTGATATATCCCACACCCCTCACAGTAATACTCTGATATATCCCACACCTCTCACTGTAACACTCCGATATCGACCCACACCTCTCACTGTAACACTCTGATGTATCCCACACCCCTCACTGTAACACTCCTATGCAGACCCACACCTCTCACTGTAACACTCTGATATATCCCACACCTCTCACTGTAACACTCCGATATAGACCCACACCTCTCACTGTAACACTCTGATATATCCCACATCCCTCACTGTTAAACTCCGATATATCCCACACCGCTCACTGGAACACTCTGATATATCCCACACCCCTCACAGGAACACTCTGATATATCCCACATCCCTCACTGTAACACGCTGATATTTCCCACACCCCTCACTGTAACACTCTGATATATCCCACACCCCACACTGTAACACTCTGATATATCCCACACCTCTCACTGTAACACTCCGATATCGACCCACACCTCTCACTGTAACACTCTGATGTATCCCACACCCCTCACTGTAACACTCCTATACAGACCCACACCTCTCACTGTAACACTCTGATATATCCCACACCCCTCACTGTAACACTCTGATATATCCCACACCCCTCACAGTAACTCTCTGATATATCCCACACCCCTCACTGTAACACTCTGATATATCCCACACCCCTCACTGTAACACTCTGATATATCCCACACTCCTCACTGTAACACTCTGATATATCCCACATCCCTCACTGTAACACTCTGATATCCCTCACACCCCTCACTGTAACACTCTGATCTATCCCACACCCCTCACTGTAACACTCTGATATATCCCACACCCCTCACTGCAACACTCTGATATATCCCACACCCCTCACTGTAACACTCTGATATATCCCACACCCCTCACAGTAACACTCTGATATATCCCACACCTCTCACTGTAACACTCCGATATAGACCCACACCCCTCACTGCAACACTCTGATATACCCCACTCCCCTCACTGTAACTCTTTGATATATCCCACATCCCTCACTGTTAAACTCCGATATATCCCACACCGCACACTGTAACACTCTGATATATCCCACACCCCTCACAGGAACACTCTGATATATCCCACACCCCTCACAGTAATACTCTGATATGTCCCACACCCCTCACAGTAACACTCTGATATATCCCCCACCCCTCACTGTCACACTCTGATATATCCCACATCCCTCACTGTAACACGCTGATATTTCCCACACCCATCACTGTAACACTCTGATATATCCCACACCTCTCACTGTCACACTCCGATATAGACCCACACCTCTCACTGTAACGCTTTGATATATCCCACACCTCTCACTGTAACACTCCGATATAGACCCACACCTCTCACTGTAACACTCTGATATATCCCACACCCCTCACTGTAACACTCTGATATATTCCACACCTCTCACTGTAACACTCTGATATATCCCACAGTCCTCACTGTTAAACTCCGAAATATCCCACACCGCTCACTGTAACACTCTGATATATCCCACACCCCTCACAGGAACACTCTGATATATCCCACACCCCTCACAGTAATACTCTGATATATCCCACACCCCTCACAGTAACACTCTGATATATCCCCCACCCCTCACTGTAACACTCTGATATATCCCACATCCCTCACTGTAACACTCTGATATACTCCACACCATAACCGTAACACTCTGATATATCCCACACCCCTCTCTGTACCACTCTGATATATCCCCCACCCCTCACTGTAACACTCTGATATATCCCACACCCCTCACAGGAACACTCTGATATACTCCACACCATAACCGTAATACTCTGATATATCCCACACCCCTCACAGTAACACTCTGATATATCCCCCACCCCTCACTGTAACACTCTGATATATCCCACACCCCTCACAGGAACACTCTGATATATCCCACACCCCTCACAGTAATACTCTGATATATCCCACACCTCTCACTGTAACACTCCGATATCGACCCACACCTCTCACTGTAACACTCTGATGTATCCCACACCCCTCACTGTAACACTCCTATGCAGACCCACACCTCTCACTGTAACACTCTGATATATCCCACACCTCTCACTGTAACACTCCGATATAGACCCACACCTCTCACTGTAACACTCTGATATATCCCACATCCCTCACTGTTAAACTCCGATATATCCCACACCGCTCACTGGAACACTCTGATATATCCCACACCCCTCACAGGAACACTCTGATATATCCCACACCCCTCACAGTAATACTCTGATATATCCCACACCCCTCACTGTAACACTCTGATATATCCCACACCACTCACTGTAACACTCTGATATATCCCACATCCCTCACTGTAACACGCTGATATTTCCCACACCCCTCACTGTAACACTCTGATATATCCCACACCTCTCACTGTCACACTCCGATATAGACCCACACCTCTCACTGTAACGCTTTGATATATCCCACACCTCTCACTGTAACACTCCGATATAGACCCACAACTCTCACTGTAACACTCTGATATATCCCACACCCCTCACTGTAACACTCTGATCTATTCCACACCTCTCACTGTAACACTCTGATATATCCCACAGTCCTCACTGTTAAACTCCGAAATATCCCACACCGCTCACTGTAACACTCTGATATATCCCACACCCGTCACAGGAACACTCTGATATATCCCACACCCCTCACAGTAATACTCTGATATATCCCACACCCCTCACAGTAACACTCTGATATATCCCCCACCCCTCACTGTAACACTCTGATATATCCCACATCCCTCACTGTAACACTCTGATATACTCCACACCATAACCGTAACACTCTGATATATCCCACACCCCTCTCTGTACCACTCTGATATATCCCCCACCCCTCACTGTAACACTCTGATATATCCCACACCCCTCACAGGAACACTCTGATATACTCCACACCATAACCGCAATACTCTGATATATCCCACACCCCTCACAGTAACACTCTGATATATCCCCCACCCCTCACTGTAACACTCTGATATATCCCACACCCCTCACAGGAACACTCTGATATATCCCACACCCCTCACAGTAATACTCTGATATATCCCACACCTCTCACTGTAACACTCCGATATAGACCCACACCTCTCACTGTAACACTCTGATATATCCCACATCCCTCACTGTTAAACTCCGATATATCCCACACCGCTCACTGGAACACTCTGATATATCCCACACCCCTCACAGGAACACTCTGATATATCCCACATCCCTCACTGTAACACGCTGATATTTCCCACACCCCTCACTGTAACACTCTGATATATCCCACACCCCTCACTGTAACACTCTGATATATCCCACACCTCTCACTGTAACACTCCGATATCGACCCACACCTCTCACTGTAACACTCTGATGTATCCCACACCCCTCACTGTAACACTCCTATACAGACCCACACCTCTCACTGTAACACTCTGATATATCCCACACCCCTCACTGTAACACTCTGATATATCCCACACCTCTCACTGTCACACTCTGATATATCCCTCTCCCCTCACTGTCACACTCTGATATCCCTCACACCCCTCACTGTAACACTCTGATATATCCCACATCCCTCACTGTAACACTCTGATGTATCCCACACCCCTCACTGTAACACTCTGATATATCCCACACCCCTCACTGTAAAACCCGGATATGCCTCACACCCCTCACTGAAACACTCTGATATATCCCACACCCCTCACTGTAACACTCCGATATATCCCACACCCCTCACGGTCACACTCTGATACATCCCACACCTCTCACTGGAACACTCCGATATATCCCACACCCCTCACTGGAACACTCTGATATATCCCACACCCCTCACTGTAACACTCTGATATATCCCACACCCCTCACTGTAACACTCTGATGTATCCCACACCCCTCACTGTAACACACTGATATATCCCACACCCCTCACTGTAACACTCTGATATATCCCACACCCCTCACAATAACACTCTGATATATCCCACACCCCTCACGGTAACTCTCTGATATATCTCTCAGCCCTCACTGGAACAGTCGGATATATCCCACACCCCTCACTGTAACAATCTGATATATCCCGCACCCCTCACTGTAACACTCTGATATATCCCGCACCCCTCACTGTTAAACTCCGATATATCCCACACCCCTCACTGTAACACTCCGATATATCCCACACCCCTCACGGTCACACTCTGATACATCCCACACCTCTCACTGGAACACTCCGATATATCCCACACCCCTCACAGGAACACTCTGATATATCCCACACCCCTCACAGTAATACTCTGATATATCCCACACCCCTCACAGTAACACTCTGATATATCCCCCACCCCTCACTGTAACACTCTGATATATCCCACATCCCTCACTGTAACACTCTGATATACTCCACACCATAACCGTAACACTCTGATATATCCCACACCCCTCTCTGTACCACTCTGATATATCCCCCACACCTCACTGTAACACTCTGATATATCCCACACCCCTCACAGGAACACTCTGATATACTCCACACCATAACCGTAATACTCTGATATATCCCACACCCCTCACAGTAACACTCTGATATATCCCCCACCCCTCACTGTAACACTTTGATATATCCCACACCCCTCACAGGAACACTCTGATATATCCCACACCCCTCACAGTAATACTCTGATATATCCCACACCTCTCACTGTAACACTCCGATATCGACCCACACCTCTCACTGTAACACTCTGATGTATCCCACACCCCTCACTGTAACACTCCTATGCAGACCCACACCTCTCACTGTAACACTCTGATATATCCCACACCTCTCACTGTAACACTCCGATATAGACCCACACCTCTCACTGTAACACTCGGATATATCCCACATCCCTCACTGTTAAACTCCGATATATCCCACACCGCTCACTGTAACACTCTGATATATCCCACACCCCTCACAGGAACACTCTGATATATCCCACACCCCTCACAGGAACACTCTGATATATCCCACACCCCTCACAGTAATACTCTGATATATCCCACACCCCTCACTGTAACACTCTGATATATCCCACATCCCTCACTGTAACACGCTGATATTTCCCACACCCCTCACTGTAACACTCTGATATATCCCACACCCCTCACTGTAACACTCTGATATATCCCACACCTCTCAATGTAACACTCCGATATCGACCCATACCTCTCACTGTAACACTCTGATGTATCCCACACCCCTCACTGTAACACTCCTATACAGACCCACACCTCTCACTGTAACACTCTGATATATCCCACACCTCTCACTGTCACACTCTGATATATCCCACTCCCCTCACTGTCACACTCTGATATCCCTCACACCCCTCACTGTAACACTCTGATATATCCCACATCCCTCACTGTAACACTCTGATATATCCCACACCCCTCACTGGAAAACCCGGATATGCCTCACACCCCTCACTGAAACACTCTGATATATCCCACACCCCTCACTGTAACACTCCGATATATCCCACACCCCTCACGGTCACACTCTGATACATCCCACACCTCTCACTGGAACACTCCGATATATCCCACACCCCTCACTGGAACACTCTGATATATCCCACACCCCTCACTGTAACACTCTGATATATCCCACACCCCTCACTGTAACACTCTGATGTATCCCACACCCCTCACTGTAACACACTGATCTATCCCACACCCCTCACGGTAACTCTCTGATATATCTCTCAGCCCTCACTGGAACAGTCGGATATATCCCACACCCCTCACTGTAACAATCTGATATATCCCACACCCCTCACTGTAACACTCTGATATATCCCGCACCCCTCACTGTCACACTCTGATATATCCCGCACCCCTCACTGTTAAACTCCGATTTATCCCACACCCCTCACTGTAACACTCTGATTTATCCCACACCCCTCACTGTAACATTCTGATATATCCCATATCCCTCACAGTAACACTCTGATATATCCCACACCCCTCACTGTAACACTCTGATATATCCCGCACCCCTCACTGTAACACTCTGATATATCCCGCACCCCTCACTGTTAAACTCCGATTTATCCCACACCCCTCACTGTAACACTCTGATTTATCCCTCACCCCTCACTGTAACATTCTGATATATCCCATATCCCTCACAGTAACACTCTGATATATCCCACACCCCTCACTGAAACACTCTGATATATCCCACACCCCTCACTGGAACACTCTGATATATCCCACATCCCTCACAGTAACACTCTGATATATCCCACACCCCTCACTGTAACACTCTGATATAGACCCACACCTCTCACTGTAACACTCTGATATATCCCACACCCCTCACTGTAGCACTCTGATATATCCCACACCCCTCACTGTAACACTCTGATATATCCCACACCCCTCACAGTAACAGTCTGATATATCCCACACCCCTCACAGTAACACTCTGATATAGACCCACACCTCTCACTGTAACACTCTGACATATCCCACACCTCTCACTGCAACACTCTGATCTATCCCACTCCCCTCACTGTAACACTCTGATATCTCCCACATCCCTCTGTGTAACACTCTGATATATCCCACACCCCTCACTGTTACACTCTGACATATCCCACACCTCTCACTGCAACACTCTGATCTGTCCCACTCCCCTCACTGAAACACTCTGATATATCCCACACCCCTCACTGTAACACTCTGATATATTCCACACCCCTCATGGTCACACTCTGATATATCCCACACCTCTCACTGTCACACTCCGATATATCCCACACCCCTCACGGTAACTCTCTGATATATTCCCTCAGCCCTCACTGTAACACTCGGATATATCCCACACCCCTCACTGTAACAATCTGATATATCCCACACCCCTCACTGTAACACTCTGATATATCCCACACCCCTCACTGTAACACTCTGATATATCCCAAACCCCTCACTGTAACACTCTGATCTGTCCCACACCCCTCACTGTTAAACTCTGATATATCCCACACCCCTCACTGTAACACTCTGATTTATCCCACACCCCTCCCTGTAACACTCTGATCTGTCCCATATCCCTCACAGTAACACTCTGATATATCCCACACCCCTCACTGCAACACTCTGATTTATCCCACACCCCTCACTGTAACACTCTGATATATCCCACACCCCTCACAGTAACTCTCTGATATATCCCACACCCCTCACTGTAACACTCTGATATATCCCACACCCCTCACTGTCACACTCTGATATATCCCACACCCCTCACTGTAACACTCTGATATATCCCACACCCCTCACTGTAACACTCTGATATATCCCACATCCCTCACTGTAACACTCTGATATCCCTCACACCCCTCACTGTAACACTCTGATTTATCCCACACCCCTCACTGTAACACTCTGATATATCCCACACCCCTCACAATAACACTCTGATATATCCCACACCCCTCACGGTAACTCTCTGATATATCTCTCAGCCCTCACTGGAACAGTCGGATATATCCCACACCCCTCACTGTAACAATCTGATATATCCCGCACCCCTCACTGTAACACTCTGATATATCCCGCACCCCTCACTGTTAAACTCCGATATATCCCACACCCCTCACTGTAACACTCCGATATATCCCACACCCCTCACGGTCACACTCTGATACATCCCACACCTCTCACTGGAACACTCCGATATATCCCACACCCCTCACAGGAACACTCTGATATATCCCACACCCCTCACAGTAATACTCTGATATATCCCACACCCCTCACAGTAACACTCTGATATATCCCCCACCCCTCACTGTAACACTCTGATATATCCCACATCCCTCACTGTAACACTCTGATATACTCCACACCATAACCGTAACACTCTGATATATCCCACACCCCTCTCTGTACCACTCTGATATATCCCCCACACCTCACTGTAACACTCTGATATATCCCACACCCCTCACAGGAACACTCTGATATACTCCACACCATAACCGTAATACTCTGATATATCCCACACCCCTCACTGTAACACTCTGATATATCCCACACCCCTCACAGTAACAGTCTGATATATCCCACACCCCTCACAGTAACACTCTGATATAGACCCACACCTCTCACTGTAACACTCTGACATATCCCACACCTCTCACTGCAACACTCTGATCTATCCCACTCCCCTCACTGTAACACTCTGATATCTCCCACATCCCTCTGTGTAACACTCTGATATATCCCACACCCCTCACTGTTACACTCTGACATATCCCACACCTCTCACTGCAACACTCTGATCTGTCCCACTCCCCTCACTGAAACACTCTGATATATCCCACACCCCTCACTGTAACACTCTGATATATTCCACACCCCTCATGGTCACACTCTGATATATCCCACACCTCTCACTGTCACACTCCGATATATCCCACACCCCTCACGGTAACTCTCTGATATATTCCCTCAGCCCTCACTGTAACACTCGGATATATCCCACACCCCTCACTGTAACAATCTGATAT
Source organism: Heterodontus francisci (assembly GCF_036365525.1). Classification (NCBI taxonomy): domain Eukaryota; kingdom Metazoa; phylum Chordata; class Chondrichthyes; order Heterodontiformes; family Heterodontidae; genus Heterodontus; species Heterodontus francisci. The sequence continues at coordinate 374,059 of NW_027141321.1, forward strand.
ATCCCACACCCCTCACTGTAACACTCTGATATATCCCACACCCCTCACTGTAACACTCTGATATATCCCAAACCCCTCACTGTAACACTCTGATCTGTCCCACACCCCTCACTGTTAAACTCCGATATATCCCACACCCCTCACTGTAACACTCTGATTTATCCCACACCCCTCCCTGTAACACTCTGATCTGTCCCATATCCCTCACAGTAACACTCTGATATATCCCACACCCCTCACTGCAACACTCTGATTTATCCCACACCCCTCACTGTAACACTCTGATATATCCCACACCCCTCACAGTAACTCTCTGATATATCCCACACCCCTCACTGTAACACTCTGATATATCCCACACCCCTCACTGTCACACTCTGATATATCCCACACCCCTCACTGTAACACTCTGATATATCCCACACCCCTCACTGTAACACTCTGATATATCCCACATCCCTCACTGTAACACTCTGATATCCCTCACACCCCTCACTGTAACACTCTGATTTATCCCACACCCCTCACTGTAACACTCTGATATATCCCACACCCCTCACAATAACACTCTGATATATCCCACACCCCTCACGGTAACTCTCTGATATATCTCTCAGCCCTCACTGGAACAGTCGGATATATCCCACACCCCTCACTGTAACAATCTGATATATCCCGCACCCCTCACTGTAACACTCTGATATATCCCGCACCCCTCACTGTTAAACTCCGATATATCCCACACCCCTCACTGTAACACTCCGATATATCCCACACCCCTCACGGTCACACTCTGATACATCCCACACCTCTCACTGGAACACTCCGATATATCCCACACCCCTCACAGGAACACTCTGATATATCCCACACCCCTCACAGTAATACTCTGATATATCCCACACCCCTCACAGTAACACTCTGATATATCCCCCACCCCTCACTGTAACACTCTGATATATCCCACATCCCTCACTGTAACACTCTGATATACTCCACACCATAACCGTAACACTCTGATATATCCCACACCCCTCTCTGTACCACTCTGATATATCCCCCACACCTCACTGTAACACTCTGATATATCCCACACCCCTCACAGGAACACTCTGATATACTCCACACCATAACCGTAATACTCTGATATATCCCACACCCCTCACAGTAACACTCTGATATATCCCCCACCCCTCACTGTAACACTTTGATATATCCCACACCCCTCACAGGAACACTCTGATATATCCCACACCCCTCACAGTAATACTCTGATATATCCCACACCTCTCACTGTAACACTCCGATATCGACCCACACCTCTCACTGTAACACTCTGATGTATCCCACACCCCTCACTGTAACACTCCTATGCAGACCCACACCTCTCACTGTAACACTCTGATATATCCCACACCTCTCACTGTAACACTCCGATATAGACCCACACCTCTCACTGTAACACTCTGATATATCCCACATCCCTCACTGTTAAACTCCGATATATCCCACACCGCTCACTGTAACACTCTGATATATCCCACACCCCTCACAGGAACACTCTGATATATCCCACACCCCTCACAGGAACACTCTGATATATCCCACACCCCTCACAGTAATACTCTGATATATCCCACACCCCTCACTGTAACACGCTGATATATCCCACATCCCTCACTGTAACACGCTGATATTTCCCACACCCCTCACTGTAACACTCTGATATATCCCACACCCCTCACTGTAACACTCTGATATATCCCACACCTCTCAATGTAACACTCCGATATCGACCCATACCTCTCACTGTAACACTCTGATGTATCCCACACCCCTCACTGTAACACTCCTATACAGACCCACACCTCTCACTGTAACACTCTGATATATCCCACACCTCTCACTGTCACACTCTGATATATCCCACTCCCCTCACTGTCACACTCTGATATCCCTCACACCCCTCACTGTAACACTCTGATATATCCCACATCCCTCACTGTAACACTCTGATATATCCCACACCCCTCACTGGAAAACCCGGATATGCCTCACACCCCTCACTGAAACACTCTGATATATCCCACACCCCTCACTGTAACACTCCGATATATCCCACACCCCTCACGGTCACACTCTGATACATCCCACACCTCTCACTGGAACACTCCGATATATCCCACACCCCTCACTGGAACACTCTGATATATCCCACACCCCTCACTGTAACACTCTGATATATCCCACACCCCTCACTGTAACACTCTGATGTATCCCACACCCCTCACTGTAACACACTGATCTATCCCACACCCCTCACGGTAACTCTCTGATATATCTCTCAGCCCTCACTGGAACAGTCGGATATATCCCACACCCCTCACTGTAACAATCTGATATATCCCACACCCCTCACTGTAACACTCTGATATATCCCGCACCCCTCACTGTCACACTCTGATATATCCCGCACCCCTCACTGTTAAACTCCGATTTATCCCACACCCCTCACTGTAACACTCTGATTTATCCCACACCCCTCACTGTAACATTCTGATATATCCCATATCCCTCACAGTAACACTCTGATATATCCCACACCCCTCACTGTAACACTCTGATATATCCCGCACCCCTCACTGTAACACTCTGATATATCCCGCACCCCTCACTGTTAAACTCCGATTTATCCCACACCCCTCACTGTAACACTCTGATTTATCCCTCACCCCTCACTGTAACATTCTGATATATCCCATATCCCTCACAGTAACACTCTGATATATCCCACACCCCTCACTGAAACACTCTGATATATCCCACACCCCTCACTGGAACACTCTGATATATCCCACATCCCTCACAGTAACACTCTGATATATCCCACACCCCTCACTGTAACACTCTGATATAGACCCACACCTCTCACTGTAACACTCTGATATATCCCACACCCCTCACTGTAGCACTCTGATATATCCCACACCCCTCACTGTAACACTCTGATATATCCCACACCCCTCACAGTAACACTCTGATACATCCCACACCTCTCACTGGAACACTCCGATATATCCCACACCCCTCACTGGAACACTCTGATATATCCCACACCCCTCACTGTAACACTCTGATATATCCCACACCCCTCACTGTAACACTCTGATGTATCCCACACCCCTCACTGTAACACACTGATCTATCCCACACCCCTCACGGTAACTCTCTGATATATCTCTCAGCCCTCACTGGAACAGTCGGATATATCCCACACCCCTCACTGTAACAATCTGATATATCCCACACCCCTCACTGTAACACTCTGATATATCCCGCACCCCTCACTGTCACACTCTGATATATCCCGCACCCCTCACTGTTAAACTCCGATTTATCCCACACCCCTCACTGTAACACTCTGATTTATCCCACACCCCTCACTGTAACATTCTGATATATCCCATATCCCTCACAGTAACACTCTGATATATCCCACACCCCTCACTGTAACACTCTGATATATCCCGCACCCCTCACTGTAACACTCTGATATATCCCGCACCCCTCACTGTTAAACTCCGATTTATCCCACACCCCTCACTGTAACACTCTGATTTATCCCTCACCCCTCACTGTAACATTCTGATATATCCCATATCCCTCACAGTAACACTCTGATATATCCCACACCCCTCACTGAAACACTCTGATATATCCCACACCCCTCACTGGAACACTCTGATATATCCCACATCCCTCACAGTAACACTCTGATATATCCCACACCCCTCACTGTAACACTCTGATATAGACCCACACCTCTCACTGTAACACTCTGATATATCCCACACCCCTCACTGTAGCACTCTGATATATCCCACACCCCTCACTGTAACACTCTGATATATCCCACACCCCTCACAGTAACACTCTGATATAGACCCACACCTCTCACTGTAACACTCTGACATATCCCACACCTCTCACTGCAACACTCTGATCTATCCCACTCCCCTCACTGTAACACTCTGATATCTCCCACATCCCTCTGTGTAACACTCTGATATATCCCACACCCCTCACTGTTACACTCTGACATATCCCACACCTCTCACTGCAACACTCTGATCTGTCCCACTCCCCTCACTGAAACACTCTGATATATCCCACACCCCTCACTGTAACACTCTGATATATCCCACACCCCTCACTGTAACACTCTGATATATCCCAAACCCCTCACTGTAACACTCTGATCTGTCCCACACCCCTCACTGTTAAACTCCGATATATCCCACACCCCTCACTGTAACACTCTGATTTATCCCACACCCCTCCCTGTAACACTCTGATCTGTCCCATATCCCTCACAGTAACACTCTGATATATCCCACACCCCTCACTGCAACACTCTGATTTATCCCACACCCCTCACTGTAACACTCTGATATATCACACACCCCTCACAGTAACTCTCTGATATATCCCACACCCCTCACTGTAACACTCTGATTTATCCCACACCCCTCACTGTAACACTCTGATATATCCCACACCCCTCACAGGAACACTCTGATATATCCCACACCCCTCACAGTAATACTCTGATATATCCCACACCTCTCACTGTAACACTGCGATATCGACCCACACCTCTCACTGTAACACTCTGATGTATCCCACACCCCTCACTGTAACACTCCTATGCAGACCCACACCTCTCACTGTAACACTCTGATATATCCCACACCTCTCACTGTAACACTCCGATATAGACCCACACCTCTCACTGTAACACTCTGATATATCCCACATCCCTCACTGTTAAACTCCGATATATCCCACACCGCTCACTGGAACACTCTGATATATCCCACACCCCTCACAGGAACACTCTGATATATCCCACATCCCTCACTGTAACACGCTGATATTTCCCACACCCCTCACTGTAACACTCTGATATATCCCACACCCCTCACTGTAACACTCTGATATATCCCACACCTCTCACTGTAACACTCCGATATCGACCCACACCTCTCACTGTAACACTCTGATGTATCCCACACCCCTCACTGTAACACTCCTATACAGACCCACACCTCTCACTGTAACACTCTGATATATCCCACACCCCTCACTGTAACACTCTGATATATCCCACACCTCTCACTGTCACACTCTGATATATCCCTCTCCCCTCACTGTCACACTCTGATATCCCTCACACCCCTCACTGTAACACTCTGATATATCCCACATCCCTCACTGTAACACTCTGATATATCCCACACCCCTCACTGTAAAACCCGGATATGCCTCACACCCCTCACTGAAACACTCTGATATATCCCACACCCCTCACTGTAACACTCCGATATATCCCACACCCCTCACGGTCACACTCTGATACATCCCACACCTCTCACTGGAACACTCCGATATATCCCACACCCCTCACTGGAACACTCTGATATATCCCACACCCCTCACTGTAACACTCTGATATATCCCACACCCCTCACTGTAACACTCTGATGTATCCCACACCCCTCACTGTAACACACTGATATATCCCACACCCCTCACTGTAACACTCTGATATATCCCACACCCCTCACAATAACACTCTGATATATCCCACACCCCTCACGGTAACTCTCTGATATATCTCTCAGCCCTCACTGGAACAGTCGGATATATCCCACACCCCTCACTGTAACAATCTGATATATCCCGCACCCCTCACTGTAACACTCTGATATATCCCGCACCCCTCACTGTTAAACTCCGATATATCCCACACCCCTCACTGTAACACTCCGATATATCCCACACCCCTCACGGTCACACTCTGATACATCCCACACCTCTCACTGGAACACTCCGATATATCCCACACCCCTCACAGGAACACTCTGATATATCCCACACCCCTCACAGTAATACTCTGATATATCCCACACCCCTCACAGTAACACTCTGATATATCCCCCACCCCTCACTGTAACACTCTGATATATCCCACATCCCTCACTGTAACACTCTGATATACTCCACACCATAACCGTAACACTCTGATATATCCCACACCCCTCTCTGTACCACTCTGATATATCCCCCACACCTCACTGTAACACTCTGATATATCCCACACCCCTCACAGGAACACTCTGATATACTCCACACCATAACCGTAACACTCTGATATATCCCACACCCCTCACAGTAACACTCTGATATATCCCCCACCCCTCACTGTAACACTTTGATATATCCCACACCCCTCACAGGAACACTCTGATATATCCCACACCCCTCACAGTAATACTCTGATATATCCCACACCTCTCACTGTAACACTCCGATATCGACCCACACCTCTCACTGTAACACTCTGATGTATCCCACACCCCTCACTGTAACACTCCTATGCAGACCCACACCTCTCACTGTAACACTCTGATATATCCAACACCTCTCACTGTAACACTCCGATATAGACCCACACCTCTCACTGTAACACTCTGATATATCCCACATCCCTCACTGTTAAACTCCGATATATCCCACACCGCTCACTGTAACACTCTGATATATCCCACACCCCTCACAGGAACACTCCTATACAGACCCACACCTCTCACTGTAACACTCTGATATATCCCACACCCCTCACAGGAATACTCTGATATATCCCACACCCCTCACTGTAACACTCTGATATATCCCACATCCCTCACTGTAACACGCTGATATTTCCCACACCCCTCACTGTAACACTCTGATATATCCCACACCCCTCACTGGAAAACCCGGATATGCCTCACACCCCTCACTGAAACACTCTGATATATCCCACACCCCTCACTGTAACACTCCGATATATCCCACACCCCTCACGGTCACACTCTGATACATCCCACACCTCTCACTGGAACACTCCGATATATCCCACACCCCTCACTGGAACACTCTGATATATCCCACACCCCTCACTGTAACACTCTGATATATCCCACACCCCTCACTGTAACACTCTGATGTATCCCACACCCCTCACTGTAACACACTGATCTATCCCACACCCCTCACGGTAACTCTCTGATATATCTCTCAGCCCTCACTGGAACAGTCGGATATATCCCACACCCCTCACTGTAACAATCTGATATATCCCACACCCCTCACTGTAACACTCTGATATATCCCGCACCCCTCACTGTCACACTCTGATATATCCCGCACCCCTCACTGTTAAACTCCGATTTATCCCACACCCCTCACTGTAACACTCTGATTTATCCCACACCCCTCACTGTAACATTCTGATATATCCCATATCCCTCACAGTAACACTCTGATATATCCCACACCCCTCACTGTAACACTCTGATATATCCCGCACCCCTCACTGTAACACTCTGATATATCCCGCACCCCTCACTGTTAAACTCCGATTTATCCCACACCCCTCACTGTAACACTCTGATTTATCCCTCACCCCTCACTGTAACATTCTGATATATCCCATATCCCTCACAGTAACACTCTGATATATCCCACACCCCTCACTGAAACACTCTGATATATCCCACACCCCTCACTGGAACACTCTGATATATCCCACATCCCTCACAGTAACACTCTGATATATCCCACACCCCTCACTGTAACACTCTGATATAGACCCACACCTCTCACTGTAACACTCTGATATATCCCACACCCCTCACTGTAGCACTCTGATATATCCCACACCCCTCACTGTAACACTCTGATATATCCCACACCCCTCACAGTAACAGTCTGATATATCCCACACCCCTCACAAAAACACTCTGATATAGACCCACACCTCTCACTGTAACACTCTGACATATCCCACACCTCTCACTGCAACACTCTGATCTATCCCACTCCCCTCACTGTAACACTCTGATATCTCCCACATCCCTCTGTGTAACACTCTGATATATCCCACACCCCTCACTGTTACACTCTGACATATCCCACACCTCTCACTGCAACACTCTGATCTGTCCCACTCCCCTCACTGAAACACTCTGATATATCCCACACCCCTCACTGTAACACTCTGATATATTCCACACCCCTCATGGTCACACTCTGATATATCCCACACCTCTCACTGTCACACTCCGATATATCCCACACCCCTCACGGTAACTCTCTGATATATTCCCTCAGCCCTCACTGTAACACTCGGATATATCCCACACCCCTCACTGTAACAATCTGATATATCCCACACCCCTCACTGTAACACTCTGATATATCCCACACCCCTCACTGTAACACTCTGATATATCCCAAACCCCTCACTGTAACACTCTGATCTGTCCCACACCCCTCACTGTTAAACTCCGATATATCCCACACCCCTCACTGTAACACTCTGATTTATCCCACACCCCTCCCTGTAACACTCTGATCTGTCCCATATCCCTCACAGTAACACTCTGATATATCCCACACCCCTCACTGCAACACTCTGATTTATCCCACACCCCTCACTGTAACACTCTGATATATCCCACACCCCTCACAGTAACTCTCTGATATATCCCACACCCCTCACTGTAACACTCTGATATATCCCACACCCCTCACTGTCACACTCTGATATATCCCACACCCCTCACTGTAACACTCTGATATATCCCACACCCCTCACTGTAACACTCTGATATATCCCACATCCCTCACTGTAACACTCTGATATCCCTCACACCCCTCACTGTAACACTCTGATTTATCCCACACCCCTCACTGTAACACTCTGATATATCCCACACCCCTCACAATAACACTCTGATATAGTCCACACCCCTCACGGTAACTCTCTGATATATCTCTCAGCCCTCACTGGAACAGTCGGATATATCCCACACCCCTCACTGTAACAATCTGATATATCCCGCACCCCTCACTGTAACACTCTGATATATCCCGCACCCCTCACTGTTAAACTCCGATATATCCCACACCCCTCACTGTAACACTCCGATATATCCCACACCCCTCACGGTCACACTCTGATACATCCCACACCTCTCACTGGAACACTCCGATATATCCCACACCCCTCACAGGAACACTCTGATATATCCCACACCCCTCACAGTAATACTCTGATATATCCCACACCCCTCACAGTAACACTCTGATATATCCCCCACCCCTCACTGTAACACTCTGATATATCCCACATCCCTCACTGTAACACTCTGATATACTCCACACCATAACCGTAACACTCTGATATATCCCACACCCCTCTCTGTACCACTCTGATATATCCCCCACACCTCACTGTAACACTCTGATATATCCCACACCCCTCACAGGAACACTCTGATATACTCCACACCATAACCGTAATACTCTGATATATCCCACACCCCTCACAGTAACACTCTGATATATCCCCCACCCCTCACTGTAACACTTTGATATATCCCACACCCCTCACAGGAACACTCTGATATATCCCACACCCCTCACAGTAATACTCTGATATATCCCACACCTCTCACTGTAACACTCCGATATCGACCCACACCTCTCACTGTAACACTCTGATGTATCCCACACCCCTCACTGTAACACTCCTATGCAGACCCACACCTCTCACTGTAACACTCTGATATATCCCACACCTCTCACTGTAACACTCTGATATAGACCCACACCTCTCACTGTAACACTCTGATATATCCCACATCCCTCACTGTTAAACTCCGATATATCCCACACCGCTCACTGTAACACTCTGATATATCCCACACCCCTCACAGGAACACTCTGATATATCCCACACCCCTCACAGGAACACTCTGATATATCCCACACCCCTCACAGTAATACTCTGATATATCCCACACCCCTCACTGTAACACTCTGATATATCCCACATCCCTCACTGTAACACGCTGATATTTCCCACACCCCTCACTGTAACACTCTGATATATCCCACACCCCTCACTGTAACACTCTGATATATCCCACACCTCTCAATGTAACACTCCGATATCGACCCATACCTCTCACTGTAACACTCTGATGTATCCCACACCCCTCACTGTAACACTCCTATACAGACCCACACCTCTCACTGTAACACTCTGATATATCCCACACCTCTCACTGTCACACTCTGATATATCCCACTCCCCTCACTGTCACACTCTGATATCCCTCACACCCCTCACTGTAACACTCTGATATATCCCACATCCCTCACTGTAACACTCTGATATATCCCACACCCCTCACTGGAAAACCCGGATATGCCTCACACCCCTCACTGAAACACTCTGATATATCCCACACCCCTCACTGTAACACTCCGATATATCCCACACCCCTCACGGTCACACTCTGATACATCCCACACCTCTCACTGGAACACTCCGATATATCCCACACCCCTCACTGGAACACTCTGATATATCCCACACCCCTCACTGTAACACTCTGATGTATCCCACACCCCTCACTGTAACACACTGATCTATCCCACACCCCTCACGGTAACTCTCTGATATATCTCTCAGCCCTCACTGGAACAGTCGGATATATCCCACACCCCTCACTGTAACAATCTGATATATCCCACACCCCTCACTGTAACACTCTGATATATCCCGCACCCCTCACTGTCACACTCTGATATATCCCGCACCCCTCACTGTTAAACTCCGATTTATCCCACACCCCTCACTGTAACACTCTGATTTATCCCACACCCCTCACTGTAACATTCTGATATATCCCATATCCCTCACAGTAACACTCTGATATATCCCACACCCCTCACTGTAACACTCTGATATATCCCGCACCCCTCACTGTAACACTCTGATATATCCCGCACCCCTCACTGTTAAACTCCGATTTATCCCACACCCCTCACTGTAACACTCTGATTTATCCCTCACCCCTCACTGTAACATTCTGATATATCCCATATCCCTCACAGTAACACTCTGATATATCCCACACCCCTCACTGAAACACTCTGATATATCCCACACCCCTCACTGGAACACTCTGATATATCCCACATCCCTCACAGTAACACTCTGATATATCCCACACCCCTCACTGTAACACTCTGATATAGACCCACACCTCTCACTGTAACACTCTGATATATCCCACACCCCTCACTGTAGCACTCTGATATATCCCACACCCCTCACTGTAACACTCTGATATATCCCACACCCCTCACAGTAACAGTCTGATATATCCCACACCCCTCACAGTAACACTCTGATATAGACCCACACCTCTCACTGTAACACTCTGACATATCCCACACCTCTCACTGCAACACTCTGATCTATCCCACTCCCCTCACTGTAACACTCTGATATCTCCCACATCCCTCTGTGTAACACTCTGATATATCCCACACCCCTCACTGTTACACTCTGACATATCCCACACCTCTCACTGCAACACTCTGATCTGTCCCACTCCCCTCACTGAAACACTCTGATATATCCCACACCCCTCACTGTAACACTCTGATATATTCCACACCCCTCATGGTCACACTCTGATATATCCCACACCTCTCACTGTCACACTCCGATATATCCCACACCCCTCACGGTAACTCTCTGATATATTCCCTCAGCCCTCACTGTAACACTCGGATATATCCCACACCCCTCACTGTAACAATCTGATATATCCCACACCCCTCACTGTAACACTCTGATATATCCCACACCCCTCACTGTAACACTCTGATATATCCCAAACCCCTCACTGTAACACTCTGATCTGTCCCACACCCCTCACTGTTAAACTCCGATATATCCCACACCCCTCACTGTAACACTCTGATTTATCCCACACCCCTCCCTGTAACACTCTGATCTGTCCCATATCCCTCACAGTAACACTCTGATATATCCCACACCCCTCACTGCAACACTCTGATTTATCCCACACCCCTCACTGTAACACTCTGATATATCCCACACCCCTCACTGCAACACTCTGATTTATCCCACACCCCTCACTGTAACACTCTGATATATCCCACACCCCTCACAGTAACTCTCTGATATATCCCACACCCCTCACTGTAACACTCTGATATATCCCACACCCCTCACTGTCACACTCTGATATATCCCACACCCCTCACTGTAACACTCTGATATATCCCACACCCCTCACTGTAACACTCTGATATATCCCACATCCCTCACTGTAACACTCTGATATCCCTCACACCCCTCACTGTAACACTCTGATTTATCCCACACCCCTCACTGTAACACTCTGATCTATCCCATATCCCTCACAGTAACACTCTGATATATCCCACACCCCTCACTGTAACACTCTGATATATCCCACACCCCTCACTGTAACACTCTGATATATCCCACACCCCTCACTGTAACACTCTGATATATCCCACACCCCTCACAGTAACTCTCTGATATATCCCACACCCCTCACTGTAACACTCTGATATATCCCACACCCCTCACTGTAACACTCTGATATATCCCACACCCCTCACTGTAACACTCTGATATATCCCACACCTCTCACTGTAACACTCCGATATAGACCCACACCCCTCACTGCAACACTCTGATATACCCCACTCCCCTCACTGTAACTCTTTGATATATCCCACATCCCTCACTGTTAAACTCCGATATATCCCACACCGCTCACTGTAACACTCTGATATATCCCACACCCCTCACAGGAACACTCTGATATATCCCACACCCCTCACTGTAACACTCTGATATATCCCACATCCCTCACTGTAACACGCTGATATTTCCCACACCCATCACTGTAACACTCTGATATATCCCACACCTCTCACTGTCACACTCCGATATAGACCCACACCTCTCACTGTAACGCTTTGATATATCCCACACCTCTCACTGTAACACTCCGATATAGACCCACACCTCTCACTGTAACACTCTGATATATCCCACACCCCTCACTGTAACACTCTGATATATTCCACACCTCTCACTGTAACACTCTGATATATCCCACAGTCCTCACTGTTAAACTCCGAAATATCCCACACCGCTCCCTGTAACACTCTGATATATCCCACACCCCTCACAGGAACACTCTGATATATCCCACACCCCTCACAGTAACACTCTGATATATCCCCCACCCCTCACTGTAACACTCTGATATATCCCACATCCCTCACTGTAACACTCTGATATACTCCACACCATAACCGTAACACTCTGATATATCCCACACCCCTCTCTGTACCACTCTGATATATCCCCCACCCCTCACTGTAACACTCTGATATATCCCACACCCCTCACAGGAACACTCTGATATACTCCACACCATAACCGTAATACTCTGATATATCCCACACCCCTCACAGTAACACTCTGATATATCCCCCACCCCTCACTGTAACACTCTGATATATCCCACACCCCTCACAGGAACACTCTGATATATCCCACACCCCTCACAGTAATACTCTGATATATCCCACACCTCTCACTGTAACACTCCGATATCGACCCACACCTCTCACTGTAACACTCTGATGTATCCCACACCCCTCACTGTAACACTCCTATGCAGACCCACACCTCTCACTGTAACACTCTGATATATCCCACACCTCTCACTGTAACACTCCGATATAGACCCACACCTCTCACTGTAACACTCTGATATATCCCACATCCCTCACTGTTAAACTCCGATATATCCCACACCGCTCACTGGAACACTCTGATATATCCCACACCCCTCACAGGAACACTCTGATATATCCCACACCCCTCACAGTAATACTCTGATATATCCCACACCCCTCACTGTAACACTCTGATATATCCCACACCACTCACTGTAACACTCTGATATATCCCACATCCCTCACTGTAACACGCTGATATTTCCCACACCCCTCACTGTAACACTCTGATATATCCCACACCTCTCACTGTCACACTCCGATATAGACCCACACCTCTCACTGTAACGCTTTGATATATCCCACACCTCTCACTGTAACACTCCGATATAGACCCACAACTCTCACTGTAACACTCTGATATATCCCACTCCCCTCACTGTAACACTCTGATCTATTCCACACCTCTCACTGTAACACTCTGATATATCCCACAGTCCTCACTGTTAAACTCCGAAATATCCCACACCGCTCACTGTAACACTCTGATATATCCCACACCCCTCACAGGAACACTCTGATATATCCCACACCCCTCACAGTAATACTCTGATATATCCCACACCCCTCACAGTAACACTCTGATATATCCCCCACCCCTCACTGTAACACTCTGATATATCCCACATCCCTCACTGTAACACTCTGATATACTCCACACCATAACCGTAACACTCTGATATATCCCACACCCCTCTCTGTACCACTCTGATATATCCCCCACCCCTCACTGTAACACTCTGATATATCCCACACCCCTCACAGGAACACTCTGATATACTCCACACCATAACCGCAATACTCTGATATATCCCACACCCCTCACAGTAACACTCTGATATATCCCCCACCCCTCACTGTAACACTCTGATATATCCCACACCCCTCACAGGAACACTCTGATATATCCCACACCCCTCACATTAATACTCTGATATATCCCACACCTCTCACTGTAACACTCCGATATCGACCCACACCTCTCACTGTAACACTCTGATGTATCCCACACCCCTCACTGTAACACTCCTATGCAGACCCACACCTCTCACTGTAACACTCTGATATATCCCACACCTCTCACTGTAACACTCCGATATTGACCCACACCTCTCACTGTAACACTCTGATATATCCCACATCCCTCACTGTTAAACTCCGATATATCCCACACCGCTCACTGGAACACTCTGATATATCCCACACCCCTCACAGGAACACTCTGATATATCCCACATCCCTCACTGTAACACGCTGATATTTCCCACACCCCTCACTGTAACACTCTGATATATCCCACACCCCTCACTGTAACACTCTGATATATCCCACACCTCTCACTGTAACACTCCGATATCGACCCACACCTCTCACTGTAACACTCTGATGTATCCCACACCCCTCACTGTAACACTCCTATACAGACCCACACCTCTCACTGTAACACTCTGATATATCCCACACCCCTCACTGTAACACTCTGATATATCCCACACCTCTCACTGTCACACTCTGATATATCCCTCTCCCCTCACTGTCACACTCTGATATCCCTCACACCCCTCACTGTAACACTCTGATATATCCCACATCCCTCACTGTAACACTCTGATATATCCCACACCCCTCACTGTAAAACCCGGATATGCCTCACACCCCTCACTGAAACACTCTGATATATCCCACACCCCTCACTGTAACACTCCGATATATCCCACACCCCTCACGGTCACACTCTGATACATCCCACACCTCTCACTGGAACACTCCGATATATCCCACACCCCTCACTGGAACACTCTGATATATCCCACACCCCTCACTATAACACTCTGATATATCCCACACCCCTCACTGTAACACTCTGATGTATCCCACACCCCTCACTGTAACACACTGATATATCCCACACCCCTCACTGTAACACTCTGATATATCCCACACCCTTCACAATAACACTCTGATATATCCCACACCCCTCACGGTAACTCTCTGATATATCTCTCAGCCCTCACTGGAACAGTCGGATATATCCCACACCCCTCACTGTAACAATCTGATATATCCCGCACCCCTCACTGTAACACTCTGATATATCCCGCACCCCTCACTGTTAAACTCCTATATATCCCACACCCCTCACTGTAACACTCTGATTTATCCCACACCCCTCACTGTAACATTCTGATATATCCCATATCCCTCACAGTAACACTCTGATATATCCCACACCCCTCACTGAAACACTCTGATATATCCCACACCCCTCACTGGAACACTCTAATATCTCCCACACCCCTCACTGTAACACCCTGATATCCCTCAGACCCCTCACTGTAACACGCTGATTTATCCCACACCCCTCACTGTTACACTCTGATATATCCCACACCCCTCACTGTAACACTCTGATATAGACCCACACCTCACTGTAACACTCTGATATATCCCACACCCCTCACTGTAGCACTCTGATATATCCCACACCCCTCACTGTAACACTCTGATATATCCCACACCCCTCACAGTAACAGTCTGATATATCCCACACCCCTCACAGTAACACTCTGATATATCCCACACCCTCACTGTCACACTCTGATATATCCCACACCCCTCACTGTAACACTCTGATATATCCCACACCCCTCACTGTAACACTCTGATATATCCCACACCCCTCGCAGTAACACTCTGATATATCCCCCACCCCTCACTGTAACACTCTGAAATATCCCACATCCTTCACTGTAACACTCTGATATATCCCACACCCCTCACTGTAACACTCTGATATATCCCAGACCCCTCACTGTAACACTCTGATATATCCCACACCCCTCACTGTAACACTCTGATATATCCCACACCCCTCACTGTAACACTCTGATATATCCCACACCCCTCACAGTAACACTCTGATATATCCCACACCCCTCACAGTAACACTCTGATATATCCCCCACCCCTCACTGTAACACTCTGAAATATCCCACATCCCTCACTGTAACACTCTGATATATCCCACACCCCTCACAGTAACACTCTGATATATCCCACACCCCTCACTGTAACACTCTGATATATCCCACACCCCTCACAGTAACACTCTGATATATCCCACACCCTCACTGTCACACTCTGATATATCCCACACCCCTCACTGTAACACTCTGATATATCCCACACCCCTCACTGTAACACTCTGATATATCCCACACCCCTCACTGTAACACTCTGATATATCCCACACCCCTCACAGTAACACTCTGATATATCCCCCACCCCTCACTGTAACACTCTGAAATATCCCACATCCTTCACTGTAACACTCTGATATATCCCACACCCCTCACTGTAACACTCTGATACATCCCACACCCCTCACTGTAACACTCTGATATATCCCACACCCCTCACTGTAACACTCTGATATATCCCACACCCCTCACTGTAACACTCTGATATATCCCACATCCCTCACAGTAACACTCTGATATATCCCACACCCCTCACATTAACACTCTGATATATCCCCCACCCCTCACTGTAACACTCTGAAATATCCCACATCCCTCACTGTAACACTCTGATATATCCCACACCCCTCACAGTAACACTCTGATATATCCCACACCCCTCACTGTAACACTCTGATATATCCCACACCCCTCACTGTAACACTCTGATATATCCCACACCCCTCACTGTAACACTCTGATATATCCCACACCCCTCACTGTAACACTCTGATATATCCCACACCCCTCACAGTAACACTCTGATATATCCCACACCCCTCACAGTAACACTCTGATATATCCCCCACCCCTCACTGTAACACTCTGATATATCCCCCACCCCTCACAGTAACACTCTGATATATCCCCCACCCCTCACTGTAACACTCTGATATATCCCACACCCCTCACTGTAACACTCTGATATATCCCACACCCCTCACTGTAACACTCTGATATATCCCACACCCCTCACTGTAACACTCTGATATATCCCACACCCCTCACTGTAACACTCTGATATATCCCACACCCCTCACAGTAACACTCTGATATATCCCACACCCCTCACAGTAACACTCTGATATATCCCCCACCCCTCACTGTAACACTCTGATATATCCCCCACCCCTCACTGTAACACTCTGATATACTCCACACCATAACTGTAACACTCTGATATATCCCACACCTCTCACTGTAACACTCCTATGCAGACCCACACCTCTCACTGTAACACTCTGATATATCCCACACCCCTCACTGTAACACTCTGATATATCCCACACCTCTCACTGTAACACTCTGAGAAATCCCACTCCCCTCACTGTAACACTCTGATATATCCCACACCCCTCACGGTCACACTCTGATATATCCCACACCTCTCACTGTAACACTCCGATATATCCCACACCCCTCACTGGAACACTCTGATATATCCCACACCCCTCACTGTAACACTCTGATATATCCCACACCTCTCACTGTAACACTCTGATGTATCCCACACCCCTCACTGTAACGCACTGATATATCCCACACCCCTCACGGTAACTCTCTTATATATCCCTCAGCCCTCACTGTAACACTCGGATATATCCCACACCCCTCACTGTAACAATCTGATATATCCCACACCCCTCACTGTAACACTCTGATATGTCCCACACCCCTCACTGTAGCACTCTGATATCTCCCACACCCCTCACTGTAACACTCTGATATATCCCACACCCCTCACTGTCACACTCTGATATATCCCGCACCCCTCACAGTAACACTCTGATATATCCCGCACCCCTCACTGTTAAACTCCGATATATCCCACACCCCTCACTGTAACACTCTGATTTATCCCACACCCCTCACTGTAACACTCTGATATATCCCATATCCCTCACAGTAACACTCTGATATATCCCACACCACTCACTGTAACACTCTGATATATCCCACACCCCTCACTGTAACACTCTGATATATCCCACACCCCTCACTGTAACACTCTGATATCTCCCACACCCCTCACTGTAACACCCTGATATCCCTCAGACCCCTCACTGTAACACTCTGATATATCCCACACCCCTCACTGTTGCACTCTGATGTATCCCACACCCCTCATGGTCACACTCTGATACATCCCACACCCCTCACTGTAACACTCGGATATATCCCACACCCCTCACTGTAACACTCATTTATATCCCACACCCCTCACAGTAACACTCTGATATATCCCACACCGCTCACTGTAACACTCCGATATAGATCCTCACCCCTCACTGCAACACTCTGATATACCCCACTCCCCTCACTGGAACTCTTTGATATATCCCACATCCCTCACTGTTAATCTCCGATATATCCCACGCCGCTCAATGTAACACTCTGATATATCCCACACCCCTCACAGTAACACTCTGATATATCCCCCATCCTCACTGCAACACTCTGATGTATCCCACATCCCTCACTGTAACACTCTGATATTTCCCACACCCCTCACTGTAACACTCTGATCTACTCCACACCATAACTGTAACACTCTGATATATCCCACACCCCCCTCTGTACCACACTGATGTATCCCACACCCCTCACTGTAACACACTGATATATCCCACACCCCTCACGGTAACTCTCTGATATATCCCTCAGCCCTCACTGGAACAGTCGGATATATCCCACACCCCTCACTGTAAGAATCTGATATATCCCACACCCCTCACTGTAACACTCTGATATATCCCACACCCCTCACTGTAACACTCTGATATATCCCGCACCCCTCACTGTTAAACTCCGATATATCCCACACCCCTCACTGTAACACTCTGATTTATCCCACACCCCTCACTGTAACATTCTGATATATCCCATATCCCTCACAGGAACACTCTGATATATCCCACACCCCTCACTGTAACACTCTGATATATCCCACACCCCTCACTGGAACACTCTGATATATCCCACACCCCTCACTGTAACACTCTGATACATCCCACACCTCTCACTGTAACACTCCGATATATCCCACACCCCTCACTGTAACACTCGGATATATCCCACACCCCTCACTGTAACACTCTGATATATCCCACACCCCTCACTGTAACACTCTGATATATCCCACACCCCTCACTGTAACACTCTGATATTTCCCACACCCCTCACAGTAACACTCTGATATATCCCACACCTCTCACTGTAACACTCCGATATAGACCCACTCCCCTCACTGCAACACTCTGATATACCCCACTCCCCTCACTGCAACACTCTGATATACCCCACTCCCCTCACTGGAACTCTTTGATATATCCCACACCCCTCACTGTAACACTCTGATATATCCCACACCCCTGACTGTAACACTCTGATATATCCCACACCCCTCACGGTCACACTCTGATATATCCCACACCTCTCACTGTAACACTCCGATATATCCCACACCCCTCACTGGAACACTCTGATATATCCCACACCCCTCACTGTAACACTCTGATATATCCCACACCTCTCACTGTAACACTCTGATGTATCCCACACCCCTCACTGTAACACACTGATATATCCCACACCCCTCACGGTAATTCTCTTATATATCCCTCAGCCCTCACTGTAACACTCGGATATATCCCACACCCCTCACTGTAACAATCTGATATATCCCACACCCCTCACTGTAACACTCTGATATGTCCCACACCCCTCACTGCAGCACTCTGATATCTCCCACACCCCTCACTGTAACACTCTGATATATCCCACACCCCTCACTGTCACACTCTGATATATCCCACACCCCTCACTGTAACACTCTGATATATCCCACACCCCTCACAGTAACAGTCTGATATATCCCACACCCCTCACAGTAACACTCTGATATATCCCACACCCTCACTGTCACACTCTGATATATCCCACACCCCTCACTGTAACACTCTGATATATCCCACACCCCTCACTGTAGCACTCTGATATATCCCACACCCCTCACTGTACAACTCTGATATATCCCACACCCCTCACTGTAGCACTCTGATATATCCCACACCCCTCACAGTAACACTCTGATATATCCCCCACCCCTCACTGTAACACTCTGAAATATCCCACATCCTTGACTGTAACACTCTGATATATCCCACACCCCTCACTGTAACACTCTGATATATCCCACACCCCTCACTGTAACACTCATTTATATCCCACACCCCTCACAGTAACACTCTGATATATCCCACACCGCTCACTGTAACACTCCGATATAGATCCTCACCCCTCACTGCAACACTCTGATATACCCCACTCCCCTCACTGGAACTCTTTGATATATCCCACATCCCTCACTGTTAATCTCCGATATATCCCACACCGCTCAATGTAACACTCTGATATATCCCACACCCCTCACAGTAACACTCTGATATATCCCCCATCCTCACTGCAACACTCTGATGTATCCCACATCCCTCACTGTAACACTCTGATATTTCCCACACCCCTCACTGTAACACTCTGATCTACTCCACACCATAACTGTAACACTCTGATATATCCCACACCCCCCTCTGTACCACACTGATGTATCCCACACCCCTCACTGTAACACACTGATATATCCCACACCCCTCACGGTAACTCTCTGATATATCCCTCAGCCCTCACTGGAACAGTCGGATATATCCCACACCCCTCACTGTAAGAATCTGATATATCCCACACCCCTCACTGCAACACTCTGATATATCCCGCACCCCTCACTGTAACACTCTGATATATCCCGCACCCCTCACTGTTAAACTCCGATATATCCCACACCCCTCACTGTAACACTCTGATTTATCCCACACCCCTCACTGTAACATTCTGATATATCCCATATCCCTCACAGGAACACTCTGATATATCCCACACCCCTCACTGTAACACTCTGATATATCCCACACCCCTCACTGGAACACTCTGATATATCCCACACCCCTCACTGTAACACTCTGATACATCCCACACCTCTCACTGTAACACTCCGATATATCCCACACCCCTCACTGTAACACTCGGATATATCCCACACCCCTCACTGTAACACTCTGATATATCCCACACCCCTCACTGTAACACTCTGATATATCCCACACCCCTCACTGTAACACTCTGATATTTCCCACACCCCTCACAGTAACACTCTGATATATCCCACACCTCTCACTGTAACACTCCGATATAGACCCACTCCCCTCACTGCAACACTCTGATATACCCCACTCCCCTCACTGCAACACTCTGATATACCCCACTCCCCTCACTGGAACTCTTTGATATATCCCACACCCCTCACTGTAACACTCTGATATATCCCACACCCCTGACTGTAACACTCTGATATATCCCACACCCCTCACGGTCACACTCTGATATATCCCACACCTCTCACTGTAACACTCCGATATATCCCACACCCCTCACTGGAACACTCTGATATATCCCACACCCCTCACTGTAACACTCTGATATATCCCACACCTCTCACTGTAACACTCTGATGTATCCCACACCCCTCACTGTAACACACTGATATATCCCACACCCCTCACGGTAATTCTCTTATATATCCCTCAGCCCTCACTGTAACACTCGGATATATCCCACACCCCTCACTGTAACAATCTGATATATCCCACACCCCTCACTGTAACACTCTGATATGTCCCACACCCCTCACTGCAGCACTCTGATATCTCCCACACCCCTCACTGTAACACTCTGATATATCCCACACCCCTCACTGTCACACTCTGATATATCCCACACCCCTCACTGTAACACTCTGATATATCCCACACCCCTCACAGTAACAGTCTGATATATCCCACACCCCTCACAGTAACACTCTGATATATCCCACACCCTCACTGTCACACTCTGATATATCCCACACCCCTCACTGTAACACTCTGATATATCCCACACCCCTCACTGTAGCACTCTGATATATCCCACACCCCTCACTGTACAACTCTGATATATCCCACACCCCTCACTGTAGCACTCTGATATATCCCACACCCCTCACAGTAACACTCTGATATATCCCCCACCCCTCACTGTAACACTCTGAAATATCCCACATCCTTGACTGTAACACTCTGATATATCCCACACCCCTCACTGTAACACTCTGATATATCCCACACCCCTCACTGTAACACTCTGATATATCCCACACCCCTCACTGTAACACTCTGATATATCCCACACCCCTCACTGTAACACTCTGATATATCCCACACCCCTCACAGTAACACTCTGATATATCCCACACCCCTCACAATAACACTCTGATATATCCCCCACCCCTCACTGTAACACTCTGAAATATCCCACATCCCGCACTGTAACACTCTGATATACTCCACACCATAACTGTAACACTCTGATATATCCCACACCTCTCACTGTAACGCTCCGATATAGACCCACACCTCTCACTGTAACGCTTTGATATATCCCACACCTCTCACTGTAACACTCCGATATAGACCCACACCTCTCACTGTAACACTCTGATATATCCCACACCCCTCACTGTAACACTCTGATATATTCCACACCTCTCACTGTAACACTCTGATATATCCCACAGTCCTCACTGTTAAACTCCGAAATATCCCACACCGCTCACTGTAACACTCTGATATATCCCACACCCCTCACAGGAACACTCTGATATATCCCACACCCCTCACAGTAATTCTCTGATATATCCCACACCCCTCACAGTAACACTCTGATATATCCCCCACCCCTCACTGTAACACTCTGATATATCCCACACCTCTCACTGTAACACTCTGATATCGACCCACACCTCTCACTGTAACACTCTAATGTATCCCACACCCCTCACTGTAACACTCCTATGCAGACCCACACCTCTCACTGTAACACTCTGATATATCCCACACCTCTCACTGTAACACTCCGATATAGACCCACACCTCTCACTGTAACGCTCTGATATATCCCACACCCCTCACTGTAACACTCTGATATATTCCACACCACTCACTGTAACACTCTGATATATCCCACACCCCTCACAGGAACACTCTGATATATCCCACACCCCTCACAGTAATACTCTGATATATCCCACACCCCTCACAGTAACACTCTGATATATCCCCCACCCCTCACTGTCACACTCTGATATATCCCACATCCCTCACTGTAACACTCTGATATTTCCCACACCCCTCACTGTAACACTCCTATGCAGACCCACACCTCTCACTGTAACACTCTGATATATCCCACACCCCTCACTGTAACACTCTGATATATCCCACACCTCTCACTGTAACACTCTGATATATCCCACACCCCTCACTGTAACACTCTGATATATCCCACACCTCTCACTGTAACACTCTGAGAAATCCCACTCCCCTCACTGTAACACTCTGATATATCCCACACCCCTCACTGTAAAACCCTGATATGCCTCACACCCCTCACTGTAACACTCTGATTTATCCCACACCCCTCACTGTAACACTCTGATATATCCCACACCCCTCACGGTCACACTCTGATATATCCCACACCTCTCACTGTAACACTCCGATATATCCCACACCCCTCACTGGAACACTCTGATATATCCCACACCCCTCACTGTAACACTCTGATATATCCCACACCTCTCACTGTAACACTCTGATGTATCCCACACCCCTCACTGTAACACACTGATATATCCCACACCCCTCACGGTAACTCTCTTATATATCCCTCAGCCCTCACTGTAACACTCGGATATATCCCACACCCCTCACTGTAACAATCTGATATATCCCACACCCCTCACTGTAACACTCTGATATGTCCCACACCCCTCACTGTAGCACTCTGATATCTCCCACACCGCTCACTGTAACACTCTGATATATCCCACACCCCTCACAGGAACACTCTGATATATCCCACACCCCTCACAGTAATACTCTGATATATCCCACACCCCTCACAGTAACACTCTGATATATCCCCCACCCCTCACTGTAACACTCTGATATATCCCACACCTCTCACTGTAACACTCTGATATCGACCCACACCTCTCACTGTAACACTCTAATGTATCCCACACCCCTCACTGTAACACTCCTATGCAGACCCACACCTCTCACTGTAACACTCTGATATATCCCACACCTCTCACTGTAACACTCCGATATAGACCCACACCTCTCACTGTAACGCTCTGATATATCCCACACCCCTCACTGTAACACTCTGATATATTCCACACCACTCACTGTAACACTCTGATATATCCCACACCCCTCACAGGAACACTCTGATATATCCCACACCCCTCACAGTAATACTCTGATATATCCCACACCCCTCACAGTAACACTCTGATATATCCCCCACCCCTCACTGTCACACTCTGATATATCCCACATCCCTCACTGTACACTCTGATATTTCCCACACCCCTCACTGTAACACTCTGATATATCCCACACCTCTCACTGTAACACTCCGATATCGACCCACACCTCTCACTGTAACACTCTGATGTATCCCACACCCCTCACTGTAACACTCCTATGCAGACCCACACCTCTCACTGTAACACTCTGATATATCCCACACCCCTCACTGTAACACTCTGATATATCCCACACCTCTCACTGTAACACTCTGAGAAATCCCACTCCCCTCACTGTAACACTCTGATATATCCCACACCCCTCACTGTAAAACCCTGATATGCCTCACACCCCTCACTGTAACACTCTGATTTATCCCACACCCCTCACTGTAACAGTCTGATATATCCCACACCCCTCACGGTCACACTCTGATATATCCCACACCTCTCACTGTAACACTCCGATATATCCCACACCCCTCACTGGAACACTCTGATATATCCCACACCCCTCACTGTAACACTCTGATATATCCCACACCTCTCACTGTAACACTCTGATGTATCCCACACCCCTCACTGTAACACACTGATATATCCCACACCCCTCACGGTAACTCTCTTATATATCCCTCAGCCCTCACTGTAACACTCGGATATATCCCACACCCCTCACTGTAACAATCTGATATATCCCACACCCCTCACTGTAACACTCTGATATGTCCCACACCCCTCACTGTAGCACTCTGATATCTCCCACACCCCTCACTGTAACACTCTGATATATCCCACACCCCTCACTGTCACACTCTGATATATCCCGCACCCCTCACAGTAACACTCTGATATATCCCGCACCCCTCACTGTTAAACTCCGATATATCCCACACCCCTCACTGTAACACTGTGATTTATCCCACACCCCTCACTGTAACACTCTGATATATCCCATATCCCTCACAGTAACACTGTGATATATCCCACACCCCTCACTGTAACACTCTGATATATCCCACAGCCCTCACTGTAACACTCTGATATCTCCCACACCCCTCACTGTAACACCCTGATATCCCTCAGACCCCTCACTGTAACACTCTGATATATCCCACACCCCTCACTGTTGCAGTCTGATGTATCCCACACCCCTCATGGTCACACTCTGATACATCCCACACCTCTCACTGTAACACTCCGATATATCCCACACCCCTCACTGTAACACTCGGATATATCCCACACCCCTCACTGTAACACTCTGATATATCCCACACCCCTCACAGTAACACTCTGATATATCCCACACCTCTCACTGTAACACTCCGATATAGATCCTCACCCCTCACTGCAACACTCTGATATACCCCACTCCCCTCACTGGAACTCTTTGATATATCCCACATCCCTCACTGTTAATCTCCGATATATCCCACACCGCTCAATGTAACACTCTGATATATCCCACACCCCTCACAGTAACACTCTGATATATCCCACACCCCTCACAGTAATACTCTGATATATCCCACACCCCTCACAGTAACACTGTGATATATCCCCCATCCTCACTGCAACACTCTGATGTATCCCACATCCCTCACTGTAACACTCTGATATTTCCCACACCCCTCACTGTTACACTCTGATCTACTCCACACCATAACTGTAACACTCTGATATATCCCACACCCCTCTCTGTACCACACTGATGTATCCCACACCCCTCACGGTAACTCTCTGATATATCCCTCAGCCCTCACTGGAACAGTCGGATATATCCCACACCCCTCACTGTAAGAATCTGATATATCCCACACCCCTCACTGTAACACTCTGATATATCCCGCACCCCTCACTGTTAAACTCCGATATATCCCACACCCCTCACTGTAACACTCTGATTTATCCCACACCCCTCACTGTAACATTCTGATATATCCCATATCCCTCACAGGAACACTCTGATATATCCCACACCCCTCACTGTAACACTCTGATATATCCCACACCCCTCACTGGAACACTCTGATATATCCCACACCCCTCACTGTAACACTCTGATACATCCCACACCTCTCACTGTAACACTCCGATATATCCCACACCCCTCACTGTAACACTCGGATATATCCCACACCCCTCACTGTAACACTCTGATATATCCCACACCCCTCACTGTAACACTCTGATATTTCCCACACCCCTCACAGTAACACTCTGATATATCCCACACCTCTCACTGTAACACTCCGATATAGACCCACTCCCATCACTGCAACACTCTGATATACCCCACTCCCCTCACTGCAACACTCTGATATACCCCACTCCCCTCACTGGAACTCTTTGATATATCCCACATCCCTCACTGTTAATCTCCGATATATCCCACACCGCTCAGTGTAACACTCTGATATATCCCACACCCCTCACAGTAACACTCTGATATATCCCACACCCCTCACAGTAATACTCTGATATATCCCACACCCCTCACAGTAACACTCTGATATATCCCCCATCCTCACTGCAACACTCTGATATATCCCACATCCCTCACTGTAACACTCTGATATTTCCCACACCCCTCACTGTAACACTCTGATATACTCCACACCATAACTGTAACACTCTGATATATCCCACACCCCTCTCTGTACCACTCTGATATATCCCACACCTCTCACTGTAACACTCCGATACAGACCCACACTTCTCACTGTAACACTCTGAGAAATCCCACTCCCCTCACTGTAACACTCTGATATCCCTCACACCCCTCACGGTAACACTCTGATATCTCCCACTCCCCTCACTGTAACACTCTGATATATCCCACACCCCTCACTGTAAAACCCTGATATGCCTCACACCCCTCACTGTAACACTCTGATTTATCCCACACCCCTCACTGTAACACTCTGATATATCCCACACCCCTCACGGTCACACTCTGATATATCCCACACCTCTCACTGTAACACTCCGATATATCCCACACCCCTCACTGGAACACTCTGATATATCCCACACCCCTCACTGTAACACTCTGATATATCCCACACCTCTCACTGTAACACTCTGATGTATCCCACACCCCTCACTGTAACACACTGATATATCCCACACCCCTCACGGTAACTCTCTTATATATCCCTCAGCCCTCACTGTAACACTCGGATATATCCCGCACCCCTCACTGTAACAATCTGATATATCCCACACCCCTCACTGTAGCACTCTGATATCTCCCACACCGCTCACTGTAACACTCTGATATATCCCACACCCCTCACAGGAACACTCTGATATATCCCACACCCCTCACAGTAATACTCTGATATATCCCACACCCCTCACAGTAACACTCTGATATATCCCCCACCCCTCACTGTAACACTCTGATATATCCCACACCTCTCACTGTAACACTCTGATATCGACCCACACCTCTCACTGTAACACTCTAATGTATCCCACACCCCTCACTGTAACACTCCTATGCAGACCCACACCTCTCACTGTAACACTCTGATATATCCCACACCTCTCACTGTAACACTCCGATATAGACCCACACCTCTCACTGTAACGCTCTGATATATCCCACACCCCTCACTGTAACACTCTGATATATTCCACACCACTCACTGTAACACTCTGATATATCCCACACCCCTCACAGGAACACTCTGATATATCCCACACCCCTCACAGTAATACTCTGATATATCCCACACCCCTCACAGTAACACTCTGATATATCCCCCACCCCTCACTGTCACACTCTGATATATCCCACATCCCTCACTGTACACTCTGATATTTCCCACACCCCTCACTGTAACACTCTGATATATCCCACACCTCTCACTGTAACACTCCGATATCGACCCACACCTCTCACTGTAACACTCTGATGTATCCCACACCCCTCACTGTAACACTCCTATGCAGACCCACACCTCTCACTGTAACACTCTGATATATCCCACACCCCTCACTGTAACACTCTGATATATCCCACACCTCTCACTGTAACACTCTGAGAAATCCCACTCCCCTCACTGTAACACTCTGATATATCCCACACCCCTCACTGTAAAACCCTGATATGCCTCACACCCCTCACTGTAACACTCTGATTTATCCCACACCCCTCACTGTAACACTCTGATATATCCCACACCCCTCACGGTCACACTCTGATATATCCCACACCTCTCACTGTAACACTCCGATATATCCCACACCCCTCACTGGAACACTCTGATATATCCCACACCCCTCACTGTAACACTCTGATATATCCCACACCTCTCACTGTAACACTCTGATGTATCCCACACCCCTCACTGTAACACACTGATATATCCCACACCCCTCACGGTAACTCTCTTATATATCCCTCAGCCCTCACTGTAACACTCGGATATATCCCACACCCCTCACTGTAACAATCTGATATATCCCACACCCCTCACTGTAACACTCTGATATGTCCCACACCCCTCACTGTAGCACTCTGATATCTCCCACACCCCTCACTGTAACACTCTGATATATCCCACACCCCTCACTGTCACACTCTGATATATCCCGCACCCCTCACAGTAACACTCTGATATATCCCGCACCCCTCACTGTTAAACTCCGATATATCCCACACCCCTCACTGTAACACTGTGATTTATCCCACACCCCTCACTGTAACACTCTGATATATCCCATATCCCTCACAGTAACACTGTGATATATCCCACACCCCTCACTGTAACACTCTGATATATCCCACAGCCCTCACTGTAACACTCTGATATCTCCCACACCCCTCACTGTAACACCCTGATATCCCTCAGACCCCTCACTGTAACACTCTGATATATCCCACACCCCTCACTGTTGCAGTCTGATGTATCCCACACCCCTCATGGTCACACTTTGATACATCCCACACCTCTCACTGTAACACTCCGATATATCCCACACCCCTCACTGCAACACTCGGATATATCCCACACCCCTCACTGTAACACTCTGATATATCCCACACCCCTCACAGTAACACTCTGATATATCCCACACCTCTCACTGTAACACTCCGATATAGATCCTCACCCCTCACTGCAACACTCTGATATACCCCACTCCCCTCACTGGAACTCTTTGATATATCCCACATCCCTCACTGTTAATCTCCGATATATCCCACACCGCTCAATGTAACACTCTGATATATCCCACACCCCTCACAGTAACACTCTGATATATCCCACACCCCTCACAGTAATACTCTGATATATCCCACACCCCTCACAGTAACACTGTGATATATCCCCCATCCTCACTGCAACACTCTGATGTATCCCACATCCCTCACTGTAACACTCTGATATTTCCCACACCCCTCACTGTTACACTCTGATCTACTCCACACCATAACTGTAACACTCTGATATATCCCACACCCCTCTCTGTACCACACTGATGTATCCCACACCCCTCACGGTAACTCTCTGATATATCCCTCAGCCCTCACTGGAACAGTCGGATATATCCCACACCCCTCACTGTAAGAATCTGATATATCCCACACCCCTCACTGTAACACTCTGATATATCCCGCACCCCTCACTGTTAAACTCCGATATATCCCACACCCCTCACTGTAACACTCTGATTTATCCCACACCCCTCACTGTAACATTCTGATATATCCCATATCCCTCACAGGAACACTCTGATATATCCCACACCCCTCACTGTAACACTCTGATATATCCCACACCCCTCACTGGAACACTCTGATATATCCCACACCCCTCACTGTAACACTCTGATACATCCCACACCTCTCACTGTAACACTCCGATATATCCCACACCCCTCACTGTAACACTCGGATATATCCCACACCCCTCACTGTAACACTCTGATATATCCCACACCCCTCACTGTAACACTCTGATATTTCCCACACCCCTCACAGTAACACTCTGATATATCCCACACCTCTCACTGTAACACTCCGATATAGACCCACTCCCATCACTGCAACACTCTGATATACCCCACTCCCCTCACTGCAACACTCTGATATACCCCACTCCCCTCACTGGAACTCTTTGATATATCCCACATCCCTCACTGTTAATCTCCGATATATCCCACACCGCTCAGTGTAACACTCTGATATATCCCACACCCCTCACAGTAACACTCTGATATATCCCACACCCCTCACAGTAATACTCTGATATATCCCACACCCCTCACAGTAACACTCTGATATATCCCCCATCCTCACTGCAACACTCTGATATATCCCACATCCCTCACTGTAACACTCTGATATTTCCCACACCCCTCACTGTAACACTCTGATATACTCCACACCATAACTGTAACACTCTGATATATCCCACACCCCTCTCTGTACCACTCTGATATATCCCACACCTCTCACTGTAACACTCCGATACAGACCCACACTTCTCACTGTAACACTCTGAGAAATCCCACTCCCCTCACTGTAACACTCTGATATCCCTCACACCCCTCACGGTAACACTCTGATATCTCCCACATCCCTCACTGTAACACTCTGATATATCCCACACCCCTCACTGTAAAACCCTGATATGCCTCACACCCCTCACTGTAACACTCTGATATATCCCACACCCCTCACTGTAACACTCTGATATATCCCACACCCCTCACGGTCACACTCTGATATATCCCACACCTCTCACTGTAACACTCCGATATATCCCACACCCCTCACTGGAACACTCTGATATATCCCACACCCCTCACTGTAACACTCTGATATATCCCACACCTCTCACTGTAACACTCTGATGTATCCCACACCCCTCACTGTAACACACTGATATATCCCACACCCCTCACGGTAACTCTCTTATATATCCCTCAGCGCTCACTGTAACACTCGGATATATCCCACACCCCTCACTGTAACAATCTGATATATCCCACACTCCTCACTGTAACACTCTAATATGTCCCACACCCCTCACTGTAGCACTCTGATATCTCCCACACCCCTCACTGTCACACTCTGATATATCCCGCACCCCTCACTGTAACACTCTGATATATCCCGCACCCCTCACTGTTAAACTCCGATATATCCCACACCCCTCACTGTAACACTCTGATTTATCCCACACCCCTCACTGTAACACTCTGATATATCCCATATCCCTCACAGTAACACTCTGATATATCCCACACCCCTCACTGTAACACTCTGATATATCCCACACCCCTCACTGTAACACTCTGATATATCCCACATCCCTCACTGTAACACTCTGATATCTCCCACACCCCTCACTGTAACACCCTGATATCCCTCAGACCCCTCACTGCAACACTCTGATGTATCCCACACCCCTCATGGTCACACTCTGATACATCCCACACCTCTCACTGTAACACTCCGATATATCCCACACCCCTCACTGTAACACTCGGATATATCCCACACCGCTCACTGTAACACTCTGATATATCCCACACCCCTCACTGTAACACTCTGATATATCCCACACCCCTCACAGTAACACTCTGATATATCCCACACCTCTCACTGTAACACTCCGATATAGACCCTCACCCCTCACTGCAACACTCTGATATACCCCACTCCCCTCACTGGAACTCTTTGATATATCCCACATCCCTCACTGTTAATCTCCGATATATCCCACACCGCTCACTGTAACACTCTGATATATCCCACACCCCTCACAGTAACACTCTGATATATCCCACACCCCTCACAGTAATACTCTGATATATCCCACACCCCTCACAGTAACACTGTGATATATCCCCCATCCTCACTGCAACACTCTGATGTATCCCACATCCCTCACTGTAACACTCTGATATACTCCACACCATAACTGTAACACTCTGATATATCCCACACCCCTCTCTGTACCACTCTGATGTATCCCACACCCCTCACTGTAACACTCTGATATATCCCACACCTCTCACTGTAACACTCCGATATCGACCCACACCTCTCACTGTAACACTCTGATGTATCCCACACCCCTCACTGTAACACTCCTATGCAGACCCACACCTCTCACTGTAACACTCTGATATATCCCACACCCCTCACTGTAACACTCTGATATATCCCACACCTCTCACTGTAACACTCTGAGAAATCCCACTCCCCTCACTGTAACACTCTGATATATCCCACACCCCTCACTGTAAAACCCTGATATGCCTCACACCCCTCACTGTAACACTCTGATTTATCCCACACCCCTCACTGTAACACTCTGATATATCCCACACCCCTCACGGTCACACTCTGATATATCCCACACCTCTCACTGTAACACTCCGATATATCCCACACCCCTCACTGGAACACTCTGATATATCCCACACCCCTCACTGTAACACTCTGATATATCCCACACCTCTCACTGTAACACTCTGATGTATCCCACACCCCTCAGTGTAACACACTGATATATCCCACACCCCTCACGGTAACTCTCTTATATATCCCTCAGCCCTCACTGTAACACTCGGATATATCCCACACCCCTCACTGTAACAATCTGATATATCCCACACCCCTCACTGTAACACTCTGATATGTCCCACACCCCTCACTGTAGCACTCTGATATCTCCCACACCCCTCACTGTAACACTCTGATATATCCCACACCCCTCACTGTCACACTCTGATATATCCCGCACCCCTCACAGTAACACTCTGATATATCCCGCACCCCTCACTGTTAAACTCCGATATATCCCACACCCCTCACTGTAACACTGTGATTTATCCCACACCCCTCACTGTAACACTCTGATATATCCCATATCCCTCACAGTAACACTGTGATATATCCCACACCCCTCACTGTAACACTCTGATATATCCCACAGCCCTCACTGTAACACTCTGATATCTCCCACACCCCTCACTGTAACACCCTGATATCCCTCAGACCCCTCACTGTAACACTCTGATATATCCCACACCCCTCACTGTTGCAGTCTGATGTATCCCACACCCCTCATGGTCACACTCTGATACATCC
Source organism: Heterodontus francisci (assembly GCF_036365525.1). Classification (NCBI taxonomy): domain Eukaryota; kingdom Metazoa; phylum Chordata; class Chondrichthyes; order Heterodontiformes; family Heterodontidae; genus Heterodontus; species Heterodontus francisci. The sequence goes on from NW_027141321.1 coordinate 408,437, forward strand.
CACACCTCTCACTGTAACACTCCGATATATCCCACACCCCTCACTGTAACACTCGGATATATCCCACACCCCTCACTGTAACACTCTGATATATCCCACACCCCTCACTTTAACACTCTGATATATCCCACACCTCTCACTGTAACACTCCGATATAGATCCTCACCCCTCACTGCAACACTCTGATATACCCCACTCCCCTCACTGGAACTCTTTGATATATCCCACATCCCTCACTGTTAATCTCCGATATATCCCACACCGCTCAATGTAACACTCTGATATATCCCACACCCCTCACAGTAACACTCTGATATATCCCCCATCCTCACTGCAACACTCTGATATATCCCACATCCCTCACTGTAACACTCTGATATTTCCCACACCCCTCACTGTAACACTCTGATATACTCCACACCATAACTGTAACACTCTGATATATCCCACACCCCTCTCTGTACCACTCTGATATATCCCACACCTCTCACTGTAACACTCCGATACAGACCCACACTTCTCACTGTAACACTCTGAGAAATCCCACTCCCCTCACTGTAACACTCTGATATCCCTCACACCCCTCACGGTAACACTCTGATATCTCCCACATCCCTCACTGTAACACTCTGATATATCCCACACCCCTCACTGTAAAACCCTGATATGCCTCACACCCCTCACTGTAACACTCTGATATATCCCACACCCCTCACTGTAACACTCTGATATATCCCACACCCCTCACGGTCACACTCTGATATATCCCACACCTCTCACTGTAACACTCCGATATATCCCACACCCCTCACTGGAACACTCTGATATATCCCACACCCCTCACTGTAACACTCTGATATATCCCACACCTCTCACTGTAACACTCTGATGTATCCCACACCCCTCACTGTAACACACTGATATATCCCACACCCCTCACGGTAACTCTCTTATGTATCCCTCAGCGCTCACTGTAACACTCGGATATATCCCACACCCCTCACTGTAACAATCTGATATATCCCACACTCCTCACTGTAACACTCTAATATGTCCCACACCCCTCACTGTAGCACTCTGATATCTCCCACACCCCTCACTGTCACACTCTGATATATCCCGCACCCCTCACTGTAACACTCTGATATATCCCGCACCCCTCACTGTTAAACTCCGATATATCCCGCACCCCTCACTGTAACACTCTGATTTATCCCACACCCCTCACTGTAACACTCTGATATATCCCATATCCCTCACATTAACACTCTGATATATCCCACACCCCTCACTGTAACACTCTGATATATCCCACACCCCTCACTGTAACACTCTGATATATCCCACATCCCTCACTGTAACACTCTGATATCTCCCACACCCCTCACTGTAACACCCTGATATCCCTCAGACCCCTCACTGCAACACTCTGATGTATCCCACACCCCTCATGGTCACACTCTGATACATCCCACACCTCTCACTGTAACACTCCGATATATCCCACACCCCTCACTGTAACACTCGGATATATCCCACACCCCTCACTGTAACACTCTGATATATCCCACACCCCTCACTGTAACACTCTGATATATCCCACACCCCTCACAGTAACACTCTGATATATCCCACACCTCTCACTGTAACACTCCGATATAGACCCTCACCCCTCACTGCAACACTCTGATATACCCCACTCCCCTCACTGGAACTCTTTGATATATCCCACATCCCTCACTGTTAATCTCCGATATATCCCACACCGCTCACTGTAACACTCTGATATATCCCACACCCCTCACAGTAATACTCTGATATATCCCACACCCCTCACAGTAACACTGTGATATATCCCCCATCCTCACTGCAACACTCTGATGTATCCCACATCCCTCACTGTAACACTCTGATATACTCCACACCATAACTGTAACACTCTGATATATCCCACACCCCTCTCTGTACCACTCTGATGTATCCCACACCCCTCACTGTAACACTCTGATATATCCCACACCTCTCACTGTAACACTCCGATATCGACCCACACCTCTCACTGTAACACTCTGATGTATCCCACACCCCTCACTGTAACACTCCTATGCAGACCCACACCTCTCACTGTAACACTCTGATATATCCCACACCCCTCACTGTAACACTCTGATATATCCCACACCTCTCACTGTAACACTCTGAGAAATCCCACTCCCCTCACTGTAACACTCTGATATATCCCACACCCCTCACTGTAAAACCCTGATATGCCTCACACCCCTCACTGTAACACTCTGATTTATCCCACACCCCTCACTGTAACACTCTGATATATCCCACACCCCTCACGGTCACACTCTGATATATCCCACACCTCTCACTGTAACACTCCGATATATCCCACACCCCTCACTGGAACACTCTGATATATCCCACACCCCTCACTGTAACACTCTGATATATCCCACACCTCTCACTGTAACACTCTGATGTATCCCACACCCCTCACTGTAACAATCTGATATATCCCACACCCCTCACTGTAACACTCTGATATGTCCCACACCCCTCACTGTAGCACTCTGATATCTCCCACACCCCTCACTGTAACACTCTGATATATCCCACACCCCTCACTGTCACACTCTGATATATCCCGCACCCCTCACAGTAACACTCTGATATATCCCGCACCCCTCACTGTTAAACTCCGATATATCCCACACCCCTCACTGTAACACTGTGATTTATCCCACACCCCTCACTGTAACACTCTGATATATCCCATATCCCTCACAGTAACACTGTGATATATCCCACACCCCTCACTGTAACACTCTGATATATCCCACAGCCCTCACTGTAACACTCTGATATCTCCCACACCCCTCACTGTAACACCCTGATATCCCTCAGACCCCTCACTGTAACACTCTGATATATCCCACACCCCTCACTGTTGCAGTCTGATGTATCCCACACCCCTCATGGTCACACTCTGATACATCCCACACCTCTCACTGTAACTCTCCGATATATCCCACACCCCTCACTGTAACACTCGGATATATCCCACACCCCTCACTGTAACACTCTGATATATCCCACACCCCTCACAGTAACACTCTGATATATCCCACACCTCTCACTGTAACACTCCGATATAGATCCTCACCCCTCACTGCAACACTCTGATATACCCCACTCCCCTCACTGGAACTCTTTGATATATCCCACATCCCTCACTGTTAATCTCCGATATATCCCACACCGCTCAATGTAACACTCTGATATATCCCACACCCCTCACAGTAACACTCTGATATATCCCACACCCCTCACAGTAATACTCTGATATATCCCACACCCCTCACAGTAACACTGTGATATATCCCCCATCCTCACTGCAACACTCTGATGTATCCCACATCCCTCACTGTAACACTCTGATATTTCCCACACCCCTCACTGTTACACTCTGATCTACTCCACACCATAACTGTAACACTCTGATATATCCCACACCCCTCTCTGTACCACACTGATGTATCCCACACCCCTCACGGTAACTCTCTGATATATCCCTCAGCCCTCACTGGAACAGTCGGATATATCCCACACCCCTCACTGTAAGAATCTGATATATCCCACACCCCTCACTGTAACACTCTGATATATCCCGCACCCCTCACTGTTAAACTCCGATATATCCCACACCCCTCACTGTAACACTCTGATTTATCCCACACCCCTCACTGTAACATTCTGATATATCCCATATCCCTCACAGGAACACTCTGATATATCCCACACCCCTCACTGTACCACTCTGATGTATCCCACACCCCTCACTGTAACACTCTGATTTATCCCACACCCCTCACTGTAACATTCTGATATATCCCATATCCCTCACAGGAAGACTCTGATATTTCCCACACCCCTCACTGTAACACTCTGATATATCCCACACCCCTCACTGGAACACTCTGATATATCCCACACCCCTCACTGTAACACTCTGATACATCCCACACCTCTCACTGTAACACTCCGATATATCCGACACCCCTCACTGTAACACTCGGATATATCCCACACCCCTCACTGTAACACTGATATATCCCACACCCCTCACTGTAACACTCTGATATATCCCACACCCCTCACTGTAACACTCTGATATTTCCCACACCCCTCACAGTAACACTCTGATATATCCCACACCTCTCACTGTAACACTCCGATATAGACCCACTCCCCTCACTGCAACACTCTGATATACCCCACTCCCCTCACTGCAACACTCTGATATACCCCACTCCCCTCACTGGAACTCTTTGATATATCCCACATCCCTCACTGTTAATCTCCGATATATCCCACACCGCTCAGTGTAACACTCTGATATATCCCACACCCCTCACAGTAACACTCTGATATATCCCACACCCCTCACAGTAATACTCTGATATATCCCACACCCCTCACAGTAACACTCATATATATGCCCCATCCTCACTGCAACACTCTGATATATCCCACATCCCTCACTGTAACACTCTGATATTTCCCACACCCCTCACTGTAACAGTCTGATATACTCCACACCATAACTGTAACACTCTGATATATCCCACACCCCTCTCTGTACCACTCTGATATATCCCACAACTCTCACTGTAACACTCCGATACAGACCCACACTTCTCACTGTAACACTCTGAGAAATCCCACTCCCCTCACTGTAACATTCTGATATCCCTCACACCCCTCACGGTAACACTCTGATATCTCCCACATCCCTCACTGTAACACTCTGATATATCCCACAGCCCTCACTGTAAAACCCTGATATGCCTCACACCCCTCACGGTCACACTCTGATATATCCCACACCTCTCACTGTAACACTCTGATATATCCCACACCCCTCACTGTAACACTCTGATATATCCCACACCCCTCACTGTAACACTCTGATATATCCCACACCTCTCACTGTAACACTCTGATGTATCCCACACCCCTCACTGTAACACACTGATATATCCCACACCCCTCACGGTAACTCTCTTATATATCCCTCAGCCCTCACTGTAACACTCGGATATATCCCACACCCCTCACTGTAACAATCTGATATATCCCACACTCCTCACTGTAACACTCTAATATGTCCCACACCCCTCACTGTAGCACTCTGATATCTCCCACACCCCTCACTGTCACACTCTGATATATCCCGCACCCCTCACTGTAACACTCTGATATATCCCACACCCCTCACTGTAACACTCTGATATATCCCATATCCCTCACAGTAACACTCTGATATATCCCACACCCCTCACTGTAACACTCTGATATATCCCACACCCCTCACTGTAACACTCTGATATATCCCACATCCCTCACTGTAACACTCTGATATCTCCCACACCCCTCACTGTAACACCCTGATATCCCTCAGACCCCTCACTGCAACACTCTGATGTATCCCACACCCCTCATGGTCACACTCTGATACATCCCACACCTCTCACTGTAACACTCCGATATATCCCACACCCCTCACTGTAACACTCGGATATATCCCACACCCCTCACTGTAACACTCTGATATATCCCACACCCCTCACTGTAACACTCTGATATATCCCACACCCCTCACAGTGACACTCTGATATATCCCACACCTCTCACTGTAACACTCCGATATAGACCCTCACCCCTCACTGCAACACTCTGATATACCCCACTCCCCTCACTGGAACTCTTTGATATATCCCACATCCCTCACTGTTAATCTCCGATATATCCCACACCGCTCACTGTAACACTCTGATATATCCCACACCCCTCACAGTAACACTCTGATATATCCCACACCCCTCACAGTAATACTCTGATATATCCCACACCCCTCACAGTAACACTGTGATATATCCCCCATCCTCACTGCAACACTCTGATGTATCCCACATCCCTCACTGTAACACTCTGATATATCCCACACCCCTCACAGTAACACTCTGATATATCCCACACCCCTCACAGTAATACTCTGATATATCCCACACCCCTCACAGTAACACTGTGATATATCCCCCATCCTCACTGCAACACTCTGATGTATCCCACATCCCTCACTGTAACACTCTGATATACTCCACACCATAACTGTAACACTCTGATATATCCCACACCCCTCTCTGTACCACTCTGATGTATCCCACATCCCTCACTGTAACACTCTGATATACTCCACACCATAACTGTAACACTCTGATATATCCCACACCCCTCTCTGTACCACACTGATATATCCCACACCCCTCACGGTAACTCTCTGATATATCCCTCAGACCCCTCACTGTAACACTCTGATATATCCCACACCCCTCACTGTTACACTCTGATATATCCCACACCCCTCACGGTCACACTCTGATACATCCCACACCTCTCACTGTAACACTCCGATATATCCCACACCCCTTACGGTAACTCTCTGATATATCCCTCAGCCCTCACTGTAACACTCGGATATATCCCACACCCCTCACTGTAACAATCTGATATATCCCACACCCCTCACTGTAACACTCTGATATATCCCACACCCCTCACTGCAACACTCTGATTTATCCCACACCCCTCACTGTAACACTCTGATATATCCCACACCCCTCACAGTAACTCTCTGAAATATCCCACACCCCTCACTGTAACACTCTGATATATCCCACACCCTTCACTGTAACACTCTGATATATCCCACACCCCTCACTGTAACACTCTGATATATCCCACACCCCTCACTGTAACACTCTGATATATCCCACATCCCTCACTGTAACACTCTGATATCCCTCACACCCCTCACTGTAACACTCTGATCTATCCCACACCCCTCACTGTAACACTCTGATATATACCACACCCCTCACTGCAACACTCTGATATATCCCACACCCCTCACTGTAACACTCTGATATCCCTCACACCCCTCACTGTAACACTCTGATCTATCCCACACCCCTCACTGTAACACTCTGATCTATCCCACACCCCTCACTGTAACACTCTGATATATCCCACACCCCTCACTGTAACACTCTGATATATCCCACACCCCTCACTGCAACACTCTGTTTTATCCCACACCCCTCACTGTAACACTCTGATATATCCCACACCCCTCACAGTAACTCTCTGATATATCCCACACCCCTCACTGTAACACTCTGATATATCCCACACCCTTCACTGTAACACTCTGATATATCCCACACCCCTCACTGTAACACTCTGATATATCCCACACCCCTCACTGTTACACTCTGATATATCCCACATCCCTCACTGTAACACTCTGATATCCCTCACACCCCTCACTGTAACACTCTGATCTATCCCACACCCCTCACTGTAACACTGTGATATATCCCACACCCCTCACTGCAACACTCTGATATATCCCACACCCCTCACTGTAACACTCTGATATATCCCACACCCCTCACAGTAACACTCTGATATATCCCACACCCCTCACTGTAACACTCTGAAATATCCCACATCCCTCACTGTAACACTCTGATATCCCTCACACCCCTCACTGTAACACTCTGATCTATCCCACACCCCTCACTGTAACACTCTGATCTATCCCACACCCCTCACTGTAACACTCTGATCTATCCCACACCCCTCACTGTAACACTCTGATATATCCCACACCCCTCACTGTAACACTCTGATATATCCCACACCCCTCACTGTCACACTCTGATATATCCCACACACCTCACAGTAACACTCTGATATATCCCGCACCCCTCACAGTAACACTCTGATATATCCCCCACCCCTCACTGTAACACTGTGATATATCCCACACCCCTCACTGTGACACTCTGATATATCCCACACCCCTCACAGTAACTCTCTGATATACTCCACACCCCTCACTGTAACACTCTGATAAATCCCACACCCCTCACTGGAACACTCTGATATATCCCACACCCCTCACTGTAACACTCTGATATATCCCACACCCCTCACTGTAACACTCTGATATATCCCACACCCCTCACTGTAACACTCTGATGTATCCCACATCCCTCACTGTAACACTCTGATATCCCTCACACCCCTCACTGTAACACTCTGATATATCCCACACCCCTCACTGTAACACTCTGATATATCCCACACCCCTCACTGTAACACTCTGATGTATCCCACACCCCTCACAGTAACACTCTGATATATCCCCACACCCCTCACTGTAACACTCTGATATTTCCCACACCCCTCACTGTAACACTCTGATATATCCCACACCCCTCACTGTAACACTCTGATATATCCCACACCTCTCACTGTAACACTCTGATATATCCCACACCCCTCACAGTAACACTCTGATATATCCCACACCTCTCACTGTCACACTCGAATATAGACCCACACCCCTCACTGCAATACTCTGATATACCCCACTCCCCTCACTGTAACTCTTTGATATATCCCACATCCCTCACTGTTAAACTCCGATATATCCCACACCGCTCACTGTAACACTCTGATATATCCCGCACCCCTCACAGTAACACTCTGATATATCCCCCACCCCTCACTGTAACACTCTGATATATCCCACATCCATCACTGTACCACTCTGATAGATCCCACACCTCTCACTGTAACACTCCGTTATAGACCCACACCTCTCACTGTAACACTCTGATATATCCCACACCCCTCACTGTAACACTCCGATATAGACCCACACCTCTCACTGCAACACTCTGATCCATCCCACTCCCCTCACTGTAACACTCTGATATCTCCCACATCCCTCAGTGTAACACTCTGATATATCCCACACCCCTCACTGTAACACTCTGATATATCCCACACCCCTCACGGTCACACTCTGATATATCCCACACCTCTCACTGTCACACTCCGATATATCCCACACCCCTTACGGTAACTCTCTGATATATCCCTCAGCCCTCACTGTAACACTCTGATATCTCCCACATCCCTCAGTGTAACACTCTGATATATCCCACACACCTCACTGTAACACTCTGATATATCCCACACCCCTCACTGTAACACTCTGATATATCCCACACCCCTCACGGTCACACTCTGATATATCCCACACCTCTCACTGTCACACTCCGATATATCCCACACCCCTTACGGTAACTCTCTGATATATCCCTCAGCCCTCACTGTAACACTCGGATATATCCCACACCCCTCACTGTAACAATCTGATATATCCCACACCCCTCACTGTAACACTCTGATATATCCCACACCCCTCACTGTAACACTCTGATATATCCCACACCCTTCACTGTAACACTCTGATATATCCCACACCCCTCACTGCAACACTCTGATTTATCCCACACCCCTCACTGTAACACTCTGATATATCCCACACCCCTCACAGTAACTCTCTGATATATCCCACACCCCTCACTGTAACACTCTGATATATCCCACACCCTTCACTGTAACACTCTGATATATCCCACACCCCTCACTGTAACACTCTGATATATACCACACCCCTCACTGTAACACTCTGATATATCCCACATCCCTCACTGTAACACTCTGATATCCCTCACACCCCTCACTGTAACACTCTGATCTATCCCACACCCCTCACTGTAACACTCTGATATATCCCACACCCCTCACTGCAACACTCTGATATATCCCACACCCCTCACTGTAACACTCTGATATATCCCACACCCCTCACAGTAACACTCTGATATATCCCACACCTCTCACTGTAACACTCCGATATAGACCCACACCCCTCACTGCAACACTCTGATATACCCCACTCCCCTCACTGTAACTCTTTGATATATCCCACATCCCTCACTGTTAAACTCCGATATATCCCACACCGCTCACTGTAACACTCTGACATATCCCACACCCCTCACAGGAACACTCTGATATATCCCACACCCCTCACAGTAATACTGTGATATATCCCACACCCCTCACAGTAACACTCTGATATATCCCCCACCCCTCACTGTAACACTCTGATATATCCCACATCCCTCACTGTAACACGCTGATATTTCCCACACCCCTCACTGTAACACTCTGATATATCCCACATCCCTCACTGTAACACGCTGATATTTCCCTCACCCCTCACTGCAACACTCTGATATACCCCACTCCCCTCACTGGAACTCTTTGATATATCCCACATCCCTCACTGTTAATCTCCGATATATCCCACACCGCTCACTGTAACACTCTGATATATCCCACACCCCTCACAGTAATACTCTGATATACCCCACTGCCCTCACTGGAACTCTTTGATATATCCCACATCCCTCACTGTTAATCTCCGATATATCCCACACCGCTCACTGTAACACTCTGATATATCCCACACCCCTCACAGTAATACTCCGATATATCCCACACCGCTCACTGTAACACTCTGATATATCCCACACCCCTCACAGTAACACTCTGATATATCCCACACCCCTCACAGTAACACTCTGATATATCCCACACCCCTCACAGTAATACTCTGATATATCCCACACCCCTCACAGTAACACTTTGATATATCCCCCATCCTCACTGCAACACTCTGATGTATCCCACATCCCTCACTGTAACACTCTGATATTTCCCACACCCCTCACTGTAACACTCTGATATACTCCACACCATAACTGTAACACTCTGATATATGCCACACCCCTCTCTGTACCACTCTGATGTATCCCACACCCCTCACTGTAACACACTGATATATCCCACACCCCTCACGGTAACTCTCTGAGATATCCCTCAGCCCTCACTGGAACAGTCGGATATATCCCACACCCCTCACTGTAACAATCTGATATATCCCACACCCCTCACTGTAACACTCTGATATATCCCACACCCCTCACTGTAACACTCTGATATATCCCACACCCCTCACTGGAACACTCTGATATATCCCACACCCCTCACTGTAACACTCTGATATCTCCCACACCCCTCACTGTAACACCCTGATATCCCTCAGACCCCTCACTGTAACACTCTGAAATATCCCACACCCCTCACTGTTACACTCTGATGTATCCGACACCCCTCACGGTCACACTCTGATACATCCCACACCTCTCACTGTAACACTCCGATATATCCCACACCCCTCACTGTAACACTCGGATATATCCCACACCCCTCACTGAAACACTCTGATATATCCCACACCCCTCACAGTAACACTCTGATATAACCCACACCTCTCACTGTAACACTCCGATATAGACCCACTCCCCTCACTGCAACACTCTGATACACCCCACTCCCCTCACTGTCACACTCTGATATACGCCACTCCCCTCACTGGAACTCTTTGATATATCCCACATCCCTCACAGTAATACTCTGATATATCCCACACCCCTCACAGTAACACTCTGATATATCCCACACCCCTCACAGTAATACTCTGATATATCCCACACCCCTCACAGTAACACTCTGATATATCCCACACCCCTCACAGTAACACTCTGATATATCCCCCATCCTCACTGCAACACTCTGATATTTCCCACACCCGTCACTGTAACACTCTGATATACTCCACACCATAACTGTAACACTCTGATATATCCCACACCCCTCTCTGTACCACTCTGATATATCCCACACCTCTCACTGTAACACTCCGATACAGACCCACACCTCTCACTGTAACACTCTGATATATCCCACACCCCTCACTGTAACACTCTGATATATCCCACACCCCTCACTGTAACACTCCGATATATCCCACACCCCTCACTGTAACACTCTGATATATCCCACACCCCTCTCTGTAACACTCTGATATATCCCATACCCCTCACAGTCACACTCCGATATAGTCCAACACCTCTCACTGTAACACTCCAATATATCCCACACCCCTCACTGTAGCACTCTGATATATCCCACACCCCTCACAGTAACACTCTGATATATCCCACAGCCCTCACAGTAACACTCTGATATATCCCACACCACTCACTGTAACACTCTGATATATCCCACATCCCTCACTGTAACACTCTGATATATCCCACACCCCTCACAGTAACACTCTGATATATCCCACAGCCCTCACAGTAACACTCTGATATATCCCACACCCCTCACTGTAACACTCTGATATATCCCACACCCCTCACTGTAACACTCTGATATATCCCACACCCCTCACAGGAACACTCTGATATATCCCACACCCCTCACAGTAACACTCTGATATATCCCCCACCCCTCACTGTAACACTCTGAAATATCCCACACCCCTCACTATAACACTCTGATATACTCCACACCATAACTGTAACACTCTGATATATCCCATACCCCTCACAGTCACACTCCGATATAGACCCACACCTCTCACTGTAACACTCCAATATATCCCACACCCCTCACTGTAACACTCTGAAATATCCCACACCCCTCACTGTAACACTCTGATATACTCCACACCATAACTGTAACACTCTGATATATCCCATACCCCTCACAGTCACACTCCGATATAGACCCACACCTCTCACTGTAACACTCTGATATATCCCACACCCCTCACAGTAACACTCTGATATATCCCACACCCCTCACTGTAACACTCTGATATATCCCACACCCCTCACTGTAACACTCTGATATATCCCACACCCCTCACAGTAACACTCTGATATATCCCACACCCCTCACTGTAACACTCTGATATATCCCACACCCCTCACTGTAACACTCTGATATATCCCACACCCCTCACTGTAACACTCTGATATATCCCACACCCCTCACTGTAACACTCCAATATATCCCACACCCCTCACTGTAACACTCTGATATATCCCACACCCCTCACAGTAACACTCTGATATATCCCACACCCCTCACTGTAACACTCTGATATATCCCACACCCCTACTGTAACACTCTGATATATCCCACACCCCTCACTGTAACACTCTGATATATCCCACACCCCTCACTGTAACACTCTGATATATCCCACACCCCTCACAGTAACACTCTGATATATCCCACACCCCTCACAGTAACACTCTGATATATCCCCCACCCCTCACTGGAACACTCTGAAATATCCCACATCCCTCACTGTAACACTGTGATATATCCCACACCCCTCACTGTAACACTGTGATATATCCCACACCCCTCACTGTGACACCCTGATATATCCCACACCCCTCACAGTAACTCTCTGATATACTCCACACCCCTCACTGTAACACTCTGATAAATCCCACACCCCTCACTGGAACACTCTGATATATCCCACACCCCTCACTGTAACACTCTGATATATCCCACACCCCTCACTGTAACACTCTGATATATCCCACACCCCTCACTGTATCACTCTGATGTATCCCACATCCCTCACTGTAACACTCTGATATCCCTCACACCCCTCACTGTAACACTCTGATATATCCCACACCCCTCACTGTAACACTCTGATATATCCCACACCCCTCACTGTAACACTCTGATGTATCCCACACACCTCACAGTAACACTCTAATATATCCCCACACCCCTCACTGTAACACTCTGATATTTCCCACACCCCTCTCTGTAACACTCTGATACATCCCACACCCCTCACTGTAACACTCTGATATATCCCACACCTCTCACTGTAGCACTCTGATATATCCCACACCCCTCACAGTAACACTCTGATATATCCCCCGCCCCTCACTGTAACACTCTGATATATCCCACATCCATCACTGTACCACTCTGATAGATCCCACACCTCTCACTGTAACAGTCCGTTATAGACCCACACCTCTCACTGTAACACTCTGATATATCCCACACCCCTCACTGTAACACTCCGATATAGACCCACACCTCTCACTGCAACACTCTGATCTATCCCACTCCCCTCACTGTATCACTCTGATATCTCCCACATCCCTCACTGTAACACTCTGATATATCCCACACACCTCACTGTAACACTCTGATATATCCCACACCCCTCACTGGAACACTGTGATATATCCCACACCCCTCACTGTAACACTCTGATATATTCCACACCCCTCACTGTCACACTCTGATCTCTCCCACACCCCTCACTGTTAAACTCCGATATATCCCACACCCCTCACTGCAACACTCTGATTTATCCCACACCCCTCACTGTAACACTCTGATCTATCCCATATCCCTCACAGTAACCCTCTGATATATCCCACACCCCTCACTGCAACACTCTGATTTATCCCACACCCCTCACTGTAACACTCTGATATATCCCACATCCCTCACTGTCACACTCTGATCTATCCCACACCACTCACTGTAACACTCTGATATATCCCACACCCCTCACTGTAACACTCTGATATATCCCACATCCCTCACTGTAACACTCTGATATCCCTCACACCCCTCACTGTAACACTCTGATCTATCCCACACCCCTCACTGTAACACTCTGATATATCCCACACCCCTCACTGCAACACTCTGATATATCCCACACCCCTCACTGTAACACTCTGATATATCCCACACCCCTCACAGTAACACTCTGATATATCCCACACCTCTCACTGTAACACTCCGATATAGACCCACACCCCTCACTGCAACACTCTGATATACGCCACTCCCCTCACTGTAACTCTTTGATATATCCCCCACCCCTCACTGTAACACTCTGATATATCCCACATCCCTCACTGGAACACGCTGATATTTCCCACACCCCTCACTGTAACACTCTGATATACTCCACACCATAACCGTAACACTCTGATATATCCCACACCCCTCTCTGTACCACTCTGATATATCCCACACCTCTCACTGTAACACTCCAATATTGACCCACACCTCTCACTGTAACACTCTGATGTATCCCACACCCCTCACTGTAACACTCCTATACAGACCCACACCTCTCAATGTAACACTCTGATATATCCCACACCCCTCACTGTAACACTCTGATATATCCCACACCTCTCACAGTAACACTCTGATATATCCCCCACCCCTCACTGTAACACTGTGATATATCCCACACCCCTCACTGTGACACTCTGATATATCCCACACCCCTCACAGTAACTCTCTGATATACTCCACACCCCTCACTGTAACACTCTGATAAATCCCACACCCCTCACTGGAACACTCTGATATATCCCACACCCCTCACTGTAACACTCTGATATATCCCACACCCCTCACTGTAACACTCTGATATATCCCACACCCCTCACTGTAACACTCTGATGTATCCCACATCCCTCACTGTAACACTCTGATATATCCCTCACACCCCTCACTGTCACACTCGAATATAGACCCACACCCCTCACTGCAATACTCTGATATACCCCACTCCCCTCACTGTAACTCTTTGATATATCCCACATCCCTCACTGTTAAACTCCGATATATCCCACACCGCTCACTGTAACACTCTGATATATCCCGCACCCCTCACAGTAACACTCTGATATATCCCCCACCCCTCACTGTAACACTCTGATATATCCCACATCCATCACTGTACCACTCTGATAGATCCCACACCTCTCACTGTAACACTCCGTTATAGACCCACACCTCTCACTGTAACACTCTGATATATCCCACACCCCTCACTGTAACACTCCGATATCGACCCACACCTCTCACTGCAACACTCTGATCCATCCCACTCCCCTCACTGTAACACTCTGATATCTCCCACATCCCTCAGTGTAACACTCTGATATATCCCACACCCCTCACTGTAACACTCTGATATATCCCACACCCCTCACGGTCACACTCTGATATATCCCACACCCCTCACTGTAACACTCTGATATATCCCACACCCCTCACGGTCACACTCTGATATATCCCACACCTCTCACTGTCACACTCCGATATATCCCACACCCCTTACGGTAACTCTCTGATATATCCCTCAGCCCTCACTGTAACACTCGGATATATCCCACACCCCTCACTGTAACAATCTGATATATCCCACACCCCTCACTGTAACACTCTGATATATCCCACACCCCTCACTGTAACACTCTGATATATCCCACACCCTTCACTGTAACACTCTGATATATCCCACACCCCTCACTGCAACACTCTGATTTATCCCACACCCCTCACTGTAACACTCTGATATATCCCACACCCCTCACAGTAACTCTCTGATATATCCCACACCCCTCACTGTAACACTCTGATATATCCCACACCCTTCACTGTAACACTCTGATATATCCCACACCCCTCACTGTAACACTCTGATATATACCACACCCCTCACTGTAACACTCTGATATATCCCACATCCCTCACTGTAACACTCTGATATCCCTCACACCCCTCACTGTAACACTCTGATCTATCCCACACCCCTCACTGTAACACTCTGATATATCCCACACCTCTCACTGTAACACTCCGATATAGACCCACACCCCTCACTGCAACACTCTGATATACCCCACTCCCCTCACTGTAACTCTTTGATATATCCCACATCCCTCACTGTTAAACTCCGATATATCCCACACCGCTCACTGTAACACTCTGACATATCCCACACCCCTCACAGGAACACTCTGATATATCCCACACCCCTCACAGTAATACTCTGATATATCCCACACCCCTCACAGTAACACTCTGATATATCCCCCACCCCTCACTGTAACACTCTGATATATCCCACATCCCTCACTGTAACACGCTGATATTTCCCACACCCCTCACTGTAACACTCTGATATATCCCACATCCCTCACTGTAACACGCTGATATTTCCCTCACCCCTCACTGCAACACTCTGATATACCCCACTCCCCTCACTGGAACTCTTTGATATATCCCACATCCCTCACTGTTAATCTCCGATATATCCCACACCGCTCACTGTAACACTCTGATATATCCCACACCCCTCACAGTAATACTCTGATATACCCCACTGCCCTCACTGGAACTCTTTGATATATCCCACATCCCTCACTGTTAATCTCCGATATATCCCACACCGCTCACTGTAACACTCTGATATATCCCACACCCCTCACAGTAATACTCCGATATATCCCACACCGCTCACTGTAACACTCTGATATATCCCACACCCCTCACAGTAACACTCTGATATATCCCACACCCCTCACAGTAACACTCTGATATATCCCACACCCCTCACAGTAATACTCTGATATATCCCACACCCCTCACAGTAACACTTTGATATATCCCCCATCCTCACTGCAACACTCTGATGTATCCCACATCCCTCACTGTAACACTCTGATATTTCCCACACCCCTCACTGTAACACTCTGATATACTCCACACCATAACTGTAACACTCTGATATATGCCACACCCCTCTCTGTACCACTCTGATGTATCCCACACCCCTCACTGTAACACACTGATATATCCCACACCCCTCACGGTAACTCTCTGAGATATCCCTCAGCCCTCACTGGAACAGTCGGATATATCCCACACCCCTCACTGTAACAATCTGATATATCCCACACCCCTCACTGTAACACTCTGATATATCCCACACCCCTCACTGTAACACTCTGATATATCCCACACCCCTCACTGGAACACTCTGATATATCCCACACCCCTCACTGTAACACTCTGATATCTCCCACACCCCTCACTGTAACACCCTGATATCCCTCAGACCCCTCACTGTAACACTCTGATATATCCCACACCCCTCACTGTTACACTCTGATGTATCCGACACCCCTCACGGTCACACTCTGATACATCCCACACCTCTCACTGTAACACTCCGATATATCCCACACCCCTCACTGTAACACTCGGATATATCCCACACCCCTCACTGAAACACTCTGATATATCCCACACCCCTCACAGTAACACTCTGATATAACCCACACCTCTCACTGTAACACTCCGATATAGACCCACTCCCCTCACTGCAACACTCTGATATACCCCACTCCCCTCACTGTCACACTCTGATATACCCCACTCCCCTCACTGGAACTCTTTGATATATCCCACATCCCTCACAGTAATACTCTGATATATCCCACACCCCTCACAGTAACACTCTGATATATCCCACACCCCTCACAGTAATACTCTGATATATCCCACACCCCTCACAGTAACACTCTGATATATCCCACACCCCTCACAGTAACACTCTGATATATCCCCCATCCTCACTGCAACACTCTGATATTTCCCACACCCGTCACTGTAACACTCTGATATACTCCACACCATAACTGTAACACTCTGATATATCCCACACCCCTCTCTGTACCACTCTGATATATCCCACACCTCTCACTGTAACACTCCGATACAGACCCACACCTCTCACTGTAACACTCTGATATATCCCACACCCCTCACTGTAACACTCCGATATATCCCACACCCCTCACTGTAACACTCTGATATATCCCACACCCCTCTCTGTAACACTCTGATATATCCCATACCCCTCACAGTCACACTCCGATATAGTCCAACACCTCTCACTGTAACACTCCAATATATCCCACACCCCTCACTGTAGCACTCTGATATATCCCACACCCCTCACAGTAACACTCTGATATATCCCACAGCCCTCACAGTAACACTCTGATATATCCCACACCACTCACTGTAACACTCTGATATATCCCACATCCCTCACTGTAACACTCTGATATATCCCACACCCCTCACAGTAACACTCTGATATATCCCACAGCCCTCACAGTAACACTCTGATATATCCCACACCCCTCACTGTAACACTCTGATATATCCCACACCCCTCACTGTAACACTCTGATATATCCCACACCCCTCACAGGAACACTCTGATATATCCCACACCCCTCACAGTAACACTCTGATATATCCCCCACCCCTCACTGTAACACTCTGAAATATCCCACACCCCTCACTATAACACTCTGATATACTCCACACCATAACTGTAACACTCTGATATATCCCATACCCCTCACAGTCACACTCCGATATAGACCCACACCTCTCACTGTAACACTCCAATATATCCCACACCCCTCACTGTAACACTCTGAAATATCCCACACCCCTCACTGTAACACTCTGATATACTCCACACCATAACTGTAACACTCTGATATATCCCATACCCCTCACAGTCACACTCCGATATAGACCCACACCTCTCACTGTAACACTCTGATATATCCCACACCCCTCACAGTAACACTCTGATATATCCCACACCCCTCACTGTAACACTCTGATATATCCCACACCCCTCACTGTAACACTCTGATATATCCCACACCCCTCACAGTAACACTCTGATATATCCCAGACCCCTCACTGTAACACTCTGATATATCCCACACCCCTCACTGTAACACTCTGATATATCCCACACCCCTCACTGTAACACTCTGATATATCCCACACCCCTCACTGTAACACTCCAATATATCCCACACCCCTCACTGTAACACTCTGATATATCCCACACCCCTCACAGTAACACTCTGATATATCCCACACCCCTCACTGTAACACTCTGATATATCCCACACCCCTACTGTAACACTCTGATATATCCCACACCCCTCACTGTAACACTCTGATATATCCCACACCCCTCACTGTAACACTCTGATATATCCCACACCCCTCACAGTAACACTCTGATATATCCCACACCCCTCACAGTAACACTCTGATATATCCCCCACCCCTCACTGGAACACTCTGAAATATCCCACATCCCTCACTGTAACACTGTGATATATCCCACACCCCTCACTGTAACACTGTAATATATCCCACACCCCTCACTGTGACACCCTGATATATCCCACACCCCTCACAGTAACTCTCTGATATACTCCACACCCCTCACTGTAACACTCTGATAAATCCCACACCCCTCACTGGAACACTCTGATATATCCCACACCCCTCACTGTAACACTCTGATATATCCCACACCCCTCACTGTAACACTCTGATATATCCCACACCCCTCACTGTATCACTCTGATGTATCCCACATCCCTCACTGTAACACTCTGATATCCCTCACACCCCTCACTGTAACACTCTGATATATCCCACACCCCTCACTGTAACACTCTGATATATCCCACACCCCTCACTGTAACACTCTGATGTATCCCACACACCTCACAGTAACACTCTAATATATCCCCACACCCCTCACTGTAACACTCTGATATTTCCCACACCCCTCTCTGTAACACTCTGATACATCCCACACCCCTCACTGTAACACTCTGATATATCCCACACCTCTCACTGTAGCACTCTGATATATCCCACACCCCTCACAGTAACACTCTGATATATCCCCCGCCCCTCACTGTAACACTCTGATATATCCCACATCCATCACTGTACCACTCTGATAGATCCCACACCTCTCACTGTAACACTCCGTTATAGACCCACACCTCTCACTGTAACACTCTGATATATCCCACACCCCTCACTGTAACACTCCGATATAGACCCACACCTCTCACTGCAACACTCTGATCTATCCCACTCCCCTCACTGTATCACTCTGATATCTCCCACATCCCTCACTGTAACACTCTGATATATCCCACACACCTCACTGTAACACTCTGATATATCCCACACCCCTCACTGGAACACTGTGATATATCCCACACCCCTCACTGTAACACTCTGATATATTCCACACCCCTCACTGTCACACTCTGATCTCTCCCACACCCCTCACTGTTAAACTCCGATATATCCCACACCCCTCACTGCAACACTCTGATTTATCCCACACCCCTCACTGTAACACTCTGATCTATCCCATATCCCTCACAGTAACCCTCTGATATATCCCACACCCCTCACTGCAACACTCTGATTTATCCCACACCCCTCACTGTAACACTCTGATATATCCCACATCCCTCACTGTCACACTCTGATCTATCCCACACCACTCACTGTAACACTCTGATATATCCCACACCCCTCACTGTAACACTCTGATATATCCCACATCCCTCACTGTAACACTCTGATATCCCTCACACCCCTCACTGTAACACTCTGATCTATCCCACACCCCTCACTGTAACACTCTGATATATCCCACACCCCTCACTGCAACACTCTGATATATCCCACACCCCTCACTGTAACACTCTGATATATCCCACACCCCTCACAGTAACACTCTGATATATCCCACACCTCTCACTGTAACACTCCGATATAGACCCACACCCCTCACTGCAACACTCTGATATACGCCACTCCCCTCACTGTAACTCTTTGATATATCCCACATCCCTCACTGTTAAACTCCGATATATCCCACACCGCTCACTGTAACACTCTGATATATCCCACACCCCTCACAGGAACACTCTGATATATCCCACACCCCTCACAGTAATACTCTGATATATCCCACACCCCTCACAGTAACACTCTGATATATCCCCCACCCCTCACTGTAACACTCTGATATATCCCACATCCCTCACTGGAACACGCTGATATTTCCCACACCCCTCACTGTAACACTCTGATATACTCCACACCATAACCGTAACACTCTGATATATCCCACACCCCTCTCTGTACCACTCTGATATATCCCACACCTCTCACTGTAACACTCCAATATTGACCCACACCTCTCACTGTAACACTCTGATGTATCCCACACCCCTCACTGTAACACTCCTATACAGACCCACACCTCTCAATGTAACACTCTGATATATCCCACACCCCTCACTGTAACACTCTGATATATCCCACACCTCTCACTGTCACACTCCGATATATCCCACACCCCTCACGGTAACTCTCTGATATATCCCTCAGCCCTCACTGTTACACTCGGATATATCCCACACCCCTCACTGTAACACTCTGATATATCCCACACCCCTCACTGGCACACTCTGATCTCTCCCACACCCCTCACTGTTAAACTCCGATATATCCCACACCCCTCACTGTAACACTCTGATTTATCCCACACCCCTCACTGTAACACTCTGATATATCCCACACCCCTCACAGTAACTCTCTGATATATCCCACACCCCTCACTGTAACACTCTGATATATCCCATACCCCTCACTGTAACACTCCGATATCGACCCACACCTCTCACTGTAACACTCTGATGTATCCCACACCCCTCACTGTAACACTCCTATGCAGACCCACACCTCTCACTGTAACACTCTGATATATCCCACACCCCTCACTGTAACACTCTGATATATCCCACACCTCTCACTGTAACACTCTGAGAAATCCCACTCCCCTCACTGTAACACTCTGATATATCCCACACCCCTCACTGTAAAACCCTGATATGCCTCACACCCCTCACTGTAACACTCTGATTTATCCCACACCCCTCACTGTAACACTCTGATATATCCCACACCCCTCACGGTCACACTCTGATATATCCCACACCTCTCACTGTAACACTCCGATATATCCCACACCCCTCACTGGAACACTCTGATATATCCCACACCCCTCACTGTAACACTCTGATATATCCCACACCTCTCACTGTAACACTCTGATGTATCCCACACCCCTCACTGTAACACACTGATATATCCCACACCCCTCACGGTAACTCTCTGATATATCTCTCAGCCCTCACTGGAACAGTCGGATATATCCCACACCCCTCACTGTAACAATCTGATATATCCCACACCCCTCACTGTAACACTCTGATATATCCCGCACCCCTCACTGTCACACTCTGATATATCCCGCACCCCTCACTGTTAAACTCCGATTTATCCCACACCCCTCACTGTAACACTCTGATTTATCCCACACCCCTCACTGTAACATTCTGATATATCCCATATCCCTCACAGTAACACTCTGATATATCCCACACCCCTCACTGTAACACTCTGATATATCCCGCACCCCTCACTGTAACACTCTGATATATCCCGCACCCCTCACTGTTAAACTCCGATTTATCCCACACCCCTCACTGTAACACTCTGATTTATCCCTCACCCCTCACTGTAACATTCTGATATATCCCATATCCCTCACAGTAACACTCTGATATATCCCACACCCCTCACTGAAACACTCTGATATATCCCACACCCCTCACTGGAACACTCTGATATATCCCACATCCCTCACAGTAACACTCTGATATATCCCACACCCCTCACTGTAACACTCTGATATAGACCCACACCTCTCACTGTAACACTCTGATATATCCCACACCCCTCACTGTAGCACTCTGATATATCCCACACCCCTCACTGTAACACTCTGATATATCCCACACCCCTCACAGTAACAGTCTGATATATCCCACACCCCTCACAGTAACACTCTGATATAGACCCACACCTCTCACTGTAACACTCTGACATATCCCACACCTCTCACTGCAACACTCTGATCTATCCCACTCCCCTCACTGTAACACTCTGATATCTCCCACATCCCTCTGTGTAACACTCTGATATATCCCACACCCCTCACTGTTACACTCTGACATATCCCACACCTCTCACTGCAACACTCTGATCTGTCCCACTCCCCTCACTGAAACACTCTGATATATCCCACACCCCTCACTGTAACACTCTGATATATTCCACACCCCTCATGGTCACACTCTGATATATCCCACACCTCTCACTGTCACACTCCGATATATCCCACACCCCTCACGGTAACTCTCTGATATATTCCCTCAGCCCTCACTGTAACACTCGGATATATCCCACACCCCTCACTGTAACAATCTGATATATCCCACACCCCTCACTGTAACACTCTGATATATCCCACACCCCTCACTGTAACACTCTGATATATCCCAAACCCCTCACTGTAACACTCTGATCTGTCCCACACCCCTCACTGTTAAACTCCGATATATCCCACACCCCTCACTGTAACACTCTGATTTATCCCACACCCCTCCCTGTAACACTCTGATCTGTCCCATATCCCTCACAGTAACACTCTGATATATCCCACACCCCTCACTGCAACACTCTGATTTATCCCACACCCCTCACTGTAACACTCTGATATATCCCACACCCCTCACAGTAACTCTCTGATATATCCCACACCCCTCACTGTAACACTCTGATATATCCCACACCCCTCACTGTCACACTCTGATATATCCCACACCCCTCACTGTAACACTCTGATATATCCCACACCCCTCACTGTAACACTCTGATATATCCCACATCCCTCACTGTAACACTCTGATATCCCTCACACCCCTCACTGTAACACTCTGATTTATCCCACACCCCTCACTGTAACACTCTGATCTATCCCATATCCCTCACAGTAACACTCTGATATATCCCACACCCCTCACTGTAACACTCTGATATATCCCACACCCCTCACTGTAACACTCTGATATATCCCACACCCCTCACTGTAACACTCTGATATATCCCACACCCCTCACAGTAACTCTCTGATATATCCCACACCCCTCACTGTAACACTCTGATATATCCCACACCCCTCACTGTAACACTCTGATATATCCCACACCCCTCACTGTAACACTCTGATATATCCCACACCTCTCACTGTAACACTCCGATATAGACCCACACCCCTCACTGCAACACTCTGATATACCCCACTCCCCTCACTGTAACTCTTTGATATATCCCACATCCCTCACTGTTAAACTCCGATATATCCCACACCGCTCACTGTAACACTCTGATATATCCCACACCCCTCACAGGAACACTCTGATATATCCCACACCCCTCACTGTAACACTCTGATATATCCCACATCCCTCACTGTAACACGCTGATATTTCCCACACCCATCACTGTAACACTCTGATATATCCCACACCTCTCACTGTCACACTCCGATATAGACCCACACCTCTCACTGTAACGCTTTGATATATCCCACACCTCTCACTGTAACACTCCGATATAGACCCACACCTCTCACTGTAACACTCTGATATATCCCACACCCCTCACTGTAACACTCTGATATATTCCACACCTCTCACTGTAACACTCTGATATATCCCACAGTCCTCACTGTTAAACTCCGAAATATCCCACACCGCTCCCTGTAACACTCTGATATATCCCACACCCCTCACAGGAACACTCTGATATATCCCACACCCCTCACAGTAACACTCTGATATATCCCCCACCCCTCACTGTAACACTCTGATATATCCCACATCCCTCACTGTAACACTCTGATATACTCCACACCATAACCGTAACACTCTGATATATCCCACACCCCTCTCTGTACCACTCTGATATATCCCCCACCCCTCACTGTAACACTCTGATATATCCCACACCCCTCACAGGAACACTCTGATATACTCCACACCATAACCGTAATACTCTGATATATCCCACACCCCTCACAGTAACACTCTGATATATCCCCCACCCCTCACTGTAACACTCTGATATATCCCACACCCCTCACAGGAACACTCTGATATATCCCACACCCCTCACAGTAATACTCTGATATATCCCACACCTCTCACTGTAACACTCCGATATCGACCCACACCTCTCACTGTAACACTCTGATGTATCCCACACCCCTCACTGTAACACTCCTATGCAGACCCACACCTCTCACTGTAACA
The DNA here is from genome assembly GCF_036365525.1 of Heterodontus francisci. Taxonomy (NCBI): domain Eukaryota; kingdom Metazoa; phylum Chordata; class Chondrichthyes; order Heterodontiformes; family Heterodontidae; genus Heterodontus; species Heterodontus francisci. The sequence goes on from NW_027141321.1 coordinate 434,302, forward strand.
CTCTGATATATCCCACACCTCTCACTGTAACACTCCGATATAGACCCACACCTCTCACTGTAACACTCTGATATATCCCACATCCCTCACTGTTAAACTCCGATATATCCCACACCGCTCACTGGAACACTCTGATATATCCCACACCCCTCACAGGAACACTCTGATATATCCCACACCCCTCACAGTAATTCTCTGATATATCCCACACCCCTCACTGTAACACTCTGATATATCCCACACCACTCACTGTAACACTCTGATATATCCCACATCCCTCACTGTAACACGCTGATATTTCCCACACCCCTCACTGTAACACTCTGATATATCCCACACCTCTCACTGTCACACTCCGATATAGACCCACACCTCTCACTGTAACGCTTTGATATATCCCACACCTCTCACTGTAACACTCCGATATAGACCCACAACTCTCACTGTAACACTCTGATATATCCCACTCCCCTCACTGTAACACTCTGATCTATTCCACACCTCTCACTGTAACACTCTGATATATCCCACAGTCCTCACTGTTAAACTCCGAAATATCCCACACCGCTCACTGTAACACTCTGATATATCCCACACCCCTCACAGGAACACTCTGATATATCCCACACCCCTCACAGTAATACTCTGATATATCCCACACCCCTCACAGTAACACTCTGATATATCCCCCACCCCTCACTGTAACACTCTGATATATCCCACATCCCTCACTGTAACACTCTGATATACTCCACACCATAACCGTAACACTCTGATATATCCCACACCCCTCTCTGTACCACTCTGATATATCCCCCACCCCTCACTGTAACACTCTGATATATCCCACACCCCTCACAGGAACACTCTGATATACTCCACACCATAACCGCAATACTCTGATATATCCCACACCCCTCACAGTAACACTCTGATATATCCCCCACCCCTCACTGTAACACTCTGATATATCCCACACCCCTCACAGGAACACTCTGATATATCCCACACCCCTCACATTAATACTCTGATATATCCCACACCTCTCACTGTAACACTCCGATATCGACCCACACCTCTCACTGTAACACTCTGATGTATCCCACACCCCTCACTGTAACACTCCTATGCAGACCCACACCTCTCACTGTAACACTCTGATATATCCCACACCTCTCACTGTAACACTCCGATATTGACCCACACCTCTCACTGTAACACTCTGATATATCCCACATCCCTCACTGTTAAACTCCGATATATCCCACACCGCTCACTGGAACACTCTGATATATCCCACACCCCTCACAGGAACACTCTGATATATCCCACATCCCTCACTGTAACACGCTGATATTTCCCACACCCCTCACTGTAACACTCTGATATATCCCACACCCCTCACTGTAACACTCTGATATATCCCACACCTCTCACTGTAACACTCCGATATCGACCCACACCTCTCACTGTAACACTCTGATGTATCCCACACCCCTCACTGTAACACTCCTATACAGACCCACACCTCTCACTGTAACACTCTGATATATCCCACACCCCTCACTGTAACACTCTGATATATCCCACACCTCTCACTGTCACACTCTGATATATCCCTCTCCCCTCACTGTCACACTCTGATATCCCTCACACCCCTCACTGTAACACTCTGATATATCCCACATCCCTCACTGTAACACTCTGATATATCCCACACCCCTCACTGTAAAACCCGGATATGCCTCACACCCCTCACTGAAACACTCTGATATATCCCACACCCCTCACTGTAACACTCCGATATATCCCACACCCCTCACGGTCACACTCTGATACATCCCACACCTCTCACTGGAACACTCCGATATATCCCACACCCCTCACTGGAACACTCTGATATATCCCACACCCCTCACTATAACACTCTGATATATCCCACACCCCTCACTGTAACACTCTGATGTATCCCACACCCCTCACTGTAACACACTGATATATCCCACACCCCTCACTGTAACACTCTGATATATCCCACACCCCTCACAATAACACTCTGATATATCCCACACCCCTCACGGTAACTCTCTGATATATCTCTCAGCCCTCACTGGAACAGTCGGATATATCCCACACCCCTCACTGTAACAATCTGATATATCCCGCACCCCTCACTGTAACACTCTGATATATCCCGCACCCCTCACTGTTAAACTCCTATATATCCCACACCCCTCACTGTAACACTCTGATTTATCCCACACCCCTCACTGTAACATTCTGATATATCCCATATCCCTCACAGTAACACTCTGATATATCCCACACCCCTCACTGAAACACTCTGATATATCCCACACCCCTCACTGGAACACTCTAATATCTCCCACACCCCTCACTGTAACACCCTGATATCCCTCAGACCCCTCACTGTAACACGCTGATTTATCCCACACCCCTCACTGTTACACTCTGATATATCCCACACCCCTCACTGTAACACTCTGATATAGACCCACACCTCACTGTAACACTCTGATATATCCCACACCCCTCACTGTAGCACTCTGATATATCCCACACCCCTCACTGTAACACTCTGATATATCCCACACCCCTCACAGTAACAGTCTGATATATCCCACACCCCTCACAGTAACACTCTGATATATCCCACACCCTCACTGTCACACTCTGATATATCCCACACCCCTCACTGTAACACTCTGATATATCCCACACCCCTCACTGTAACACTCTGATATATCCCACACCCCTCGCAGTAACACTCTGATATATCCCCCACCCCTCACTGTAACACTCTGAAATATCCCACATCCTTCACTGTAACACTCTGATATATCCCACACCCCTCACTGTAACACTCTGATATATCCCAGACCCCTCACTGTAACACTCTGATATATCCCACACCCCTCACTGTAACACTCTGATATATCCCACACCCCTCACTGTAACACTCTGATATATCCCACACCCCTCACAGTAACACTCTGATATATCCCACACCCCTCACAGTTACACTCTGATATATCCCCCACCCCTCACTGTAACACTCTGAAATATCCCACATCCCTCACTGTAACACTCTGATATATCCCACACCCCTCACAGTAACACTCTGATATATCCCACACCCCTCACTGTAACACTCTGATATATCCCACACCCCTCACAGTAACACTCTGATATATCCCCCACCCCTCACTGTAACACTCTGAAATATCCCACATCCTTCACTGTAACACTCTGATATATCCCACACCCCTCACTGTAACACTCTGATATATCCCACACCCCTCACTGTAACACTCTGATATATCCCACACCCCTCACTGTAACACTCTGATATATCCCCCACCCCTCACTGTAACACTCTGAAATATCCCACATCCTTCACTGTAACACTCTGATATATCCCACACCCCTCACTGTAACACTCTGATATATCCCACACCCCTCACTGTAACACTCTGATATATCCCACACCCCTCACTGTAACACTCTGATATATCCCACACCCCTCACTGTAACACTCTGATATATCCCACACCCCTCACAGTAACACTCTGATATATCCCACACCCCTCACATTAACACTCTGATATATCCCCCACCCCTCACTGTAACACTCTGAAATATCCCACATCCCTCACTGTAACACTCTGATATATCCCACACCCCTCACAGTAACACTCTGATATATCCCACACCCCTCACTGTAACACTCTGATATATCCCACACCCCTCACTGTAACACTCTGATATATCCCACACCCCTCACTGTAACACTCTGATATATCCCACACCCCTCACTGTAACACTCTGATATATCCCACACCCCTCACAGTAACACTCTGATATATCCCACACCCCTCACAGTAACACTCTGATATATCCCCCACCCCTCACTGTAACACTCTGATATATCCCCCACCCCTCACAGTAACACTCTGATATATCCCCCACCCCTCACTGTAACACTCTGATATATCCCCCACCCCTCACTGTAACACTCTGATATACTCCACACCATAACTGTAACACTCTGATATATCCCACACCTCTCACTGTAACACTCCTATGCAGACCCACACCTCTCACTGTAACACTCTGATATATCCCACACCCCTCACTGTAACACTCTGATATATCCCACACCTCTCACTGTAACACTCTGAGAAATCCCACTCCCCTCACTGTAACACTCTGATATATCCCACACCCCTCACGGTCACACTCTGATATATCCCACACCTCTCACTGTAACACTCCGATATATCCCACACCCCTCACTGGAACACTCTGATATATCCCACACCCCTCACTGTAACACTCTGATATATCCCACACCTCTCACTGTAACACTCTGATGTATCCCACACCCCTCACTGTAACACACTGATATATCCCACACCCCTCACGGTAACTCTCTTATATATCCCTCAGCCCTCACTGTAACACTCGGATATATCCCACACCCCTCACTGTAACAATCTGATATATCCCACACCCCTCACTGTAACACTCTGATATGTCCCACACCCCTCACTGTAGCACTCTGATATCTCCCACACCCCTCACTGTAACACTCTGATATATCCCACACCCCTCACTGTCACACTCTGATATATCCCGCACCCCTCACAGTAACACTCTGATATATCCCGCACCCCTCACTGTTAAACTCCGATATATCCCACACCCCTCACTGTAACACTCTGATTTATCCCACACCCCTCACTGTAACACTCTGATATATCCCATATCCCTCACAGTAACACTCTGATATATCCCACACCACTCACTGTAACACTCTGATATATCCCACACCCCTCACTGTAACACTCTGATATATCCCACACCCCTCACTGTAACACTCTGATATCTCCCACACCCCTCACTGTAACACCCTGATATCCCTCAGACCCCTCACTGTAACACTCTGATATATCCCACACCCCTCACTGTTGCACTCTGATGTATCCCACACCCCTCATGGTCACACTCTGATACATCCCACACCCCTCACTGTAACACTCGGATATATCCCACACCCCTCACTGTAACACTCATTTATATCCCACACCCCTCACAGTAACACTCTGATATATCCCACACCGCTCACTGTAACACTCCGATATAGATCCTCACCCCTCACTGCAACACTCTGATATACCCCACTCCCCTCACTGGAACTCTTTGATATATCCCACATCCCTCACTGTTAATCTCCGATATATCCCACACCGCTCAATGTAACACTCTGATATATCCCACACCCCTCACAGTAACACTCTGATATATCCCCCATCCTCACTGCAACACTCTGATGTATCCCACATCCCTCACTGTAACACTCTGATATTTCCCACACCCCTCACTGTAACACTCTGATCTACTCCACACCATAACTGTAACACTCTGATATATCCCACACCCCCCTCTGTACCACACTGATGTATCCCACACCCCTCACTGTAACACACTGATATATCCCACACCCCTCACGGTAACTCTCTGATATATCCCTCAGCCCTCACTGGAACAGTCGGATATATCCCACACCCCTCACTGTAAGAATCTGATATATCCCACACCCCTCACTGTAACACTCTGATATATCCCGCACCCCTCACTGTAACACTCTGATATATCCCGCACCCCTCACTGTTAAACTCCGATATATCCCACACCCCTCACTGTAACACTCTGATTTATCCCACACCCCTCACTGTAACATTCTGATATATCCCATATCCCTCACAGGAACACTCTGATATATCCCACACCCCTCACTGTAACACTCTGATATATCCCACACCCCTCACTGGAACACTCTGATATATCCCACACCCCTCACTGTAACACTCTGATACATCCCACACCTCTCACTGTAACACTCCGATATATCCCACACCCCTCACTGTAACACTCGGATATATCCCACACCCCTCACTGTAACACTCTGATATATCCCACACCCCTCACTGTAACACTCTGATATATCCCACACCCCTCACTGTAACACTCTGATATTTCCCACACCCCTCACAGTAACACTCTGATATATCCCACACCTCTCACTGTAACACTCCGATATAGACCCACTCCCCTCACTGCAACACTCTGATATACCCCACTCCCCTCACTGCAACACTCTGATATACCCCACTCCCCTCACTGGAACTCTTTGATATATCCCACACCCCTCACTGTAACACTCTGATATATCCCACACCCCTGACTGTAACACTCTGATATATCCCACACCCCTCACGGTCACACTCTGATATATCCCACACCTCTCACTGTAACACTCTGATGTATCCCACACCCCTCACTGTAACACACTGATATATCCCACACCCCTCACGGTAATTCTCTTATATATCCCTCAGCCCTCACTGTAACACTCGGATATATCCCACACCCCTCACTGTAACAATCTGATATATCCCACACCCCTCACTGTAACACTCTGATATGTCCCACACCCCTCACTGCAGCACTCTGATATCTCCCACACCCCTCACTGTAACACTCTGATATATCCCACACCCCTCACTGTCACACTCTGATATATCCCACACCCCTCACTGTAACACTCTGATATATCCCACACCCCTCACAGTAACAGTCTGATATATCCCACACCCCTCACAGTAACACTCTGATATATCCCACACCCTCACTGTCACACTCTGATATATCCCACACCCCTCACTGTAACACTCTGATATATCCCACACCCCTCACTGTAGCACTCTGATATATCCCACACCCCTCACTGTACAACTCTGATATATCCCACACCCCTCACTGTAGCACTCTGATATATCCCACACCCCTCACAGTAACACTCTGATATATCCCCCACCCCTCACTGTAACACTCTGAAATATCCCACATCCTTGACTGTAACACTCTGATATATCCCACACCCCTCACTGTAACACACTGATATATCCCACACCCCTCACTGTAACACTCATTTATATCCCACACCCCTCACAGTAACACTCTGATATATCCCACACCGCTCACTGTAACACTCCGATATAGATCCTCACCCCTCACTGCAACACTCTGATATATCCCACACCCCTCACTGTAACACTCTGATATATCCCACACCCCTCACAGTAACACTCTGATATATCCCACACCCCTCACAGTAACACTCTGATATATCCCCCACCCCTCACTGAAACACTCTGATATATCCCCCACCCCTCACAGTAACACTCTGATATATCCCCCACCCCTCACTGTAACACTCTGATATATCCCACACCCCTCACTGTAACACTCTGATATATCCCACACCCCTCACTGTAACACTCTGATATATCCCACACCCCTCACTGTAACACTCTGATATATCCCACACCCCTCACTGTAACACTCTGATATATCCCACACCCCTCACAGTAACACTCTGATATATCCCACACCCCTCACAGTAACACTCTGATATATCCCCCACCCCTCACTGTAACACTCTGATATATCCCCCACCCCTCACTGTAACACTCTGATATACTCCACACCATAACTGTAACACTCTGATATATCCCACACCTCTCACTGTAACACTCCTATGCAGACCCACACCTCTCACTGTAACACTCTGATATATCCCACACCCCTCACTGTAACACTCTGATATATCCCACACCTCTCACTGTAACACTCTGAGAAATCCCACTCCCCTCACTGTAACACTCTGATATATCCCACACCCCTCACGGTCACACTCTGATATATCCCACACCTCTCACTGTAACACTCCGATATATCCCACACCCCTCACTGGAACACTCTGATATATCCCACACCCCTCACTGTAACACTCTGATATATCCCACACCTCTCACTGTAACACTCTGATGTATCCCACACCCCTCACTGTAACACACTGATATATCCCACACCCCTCACGGTAACTCTCTTATATATCCCTCAGCCCTCACTGTAACACTCGGATATATCCCACACCCCTCACTGTAACAATCTGATATATCCCACACCCCTCACTGTAACACTCTGATATGTCCCACACCCCTCACTGTAGCACTCTGATATCTCCCACACCCCTCACTGTAACACTCTGATATATCCCACACCCCTCACTGTCACACTCTGATATATCCCGCACCCCTCACAGTAACACTCTGATATATCCCGCACCCCTCACTGTTAAACTCCGATATATCCCACACCCCTCACTGTAACACTCTGATTTATCCCACACCCCTCACTGTAACACTCTGATATATCCCATATCCCTCACAGTAACACTCTGATATATCCCACACCACTCACTGTAACACTCTGATATATCCCACACCCCTCACTGTAACACTCTGATATATCCCACACCCCTCACTGTAACACTCTGATATCTCCCACACCCCTCACTGTAACACCCTGATATCCCTCAGACCCCTCACTGTAACACTCTGATATATCCCACACCCCTCACTGTTGCACTCTGATGTATCCCACACCCCTCATGGTCACACTCTGATACATCCCACACCCCTCACTGTAACACTCGGATATATCCCACACCCCTCACTGTAACACTCATTTATATCCCACACCCCTCACAGTAACACTCTGATATATCCCACACCGCTCACTGTAACACTCCGATATAGATCCTCACCCCTCACTGCAACACTCTGATATACCCCACTCCCCTCACTGGAACTCTTTGATATATCCCACATCCCTCACTGTTAATCTCCGATATATCCCACACCGCTCAATGTAACACTCTGATATATCCCACACCCCTCACAGTAACACTCTGATATATCCCCCATCCTCACTGCAACACTCTGATGTATCCCACATCCCTCACTGTAACACTCTGATATTTCCCACACCCCTCACTGTAACACTCTGATCTACTCCACACCATAACTGTAACACTCTGATATATCCCACACCCCCCTCTGTACCACACTGATGTATCCCACACCCCTCACTGTAACACACTGATATATCCCACACCCCTCACGGTAACTCTCTGATATATCCCTCAGCCCTCACTGGAACAGTCGGATATATCCCACACCCCTCACTGTAAGAATCTGATATATCCCACACCCCTCACTGTAACACTCTGATATATCCCGCACCCCTCACTGTAACACTCTGATATATCCCGCACCCCTCACTGTTAAACTCCGATATATCCCACACCCCTCACTGTAACACTCTGATTTATCCCACACCCCTCACTGTAACATTCTGATATATCCCATATCCCTCACAGGAACACTCTGATATATCCCACACCCCTCACTGTAACACTCTGATATATCCCACACCCCTCACTGGAACACTCTGATATATCCCACACCCCTCACTGTAACACTCTGATATACCCCACTCCCCTCACTGGAACTCTTTGATATATCCCACACCCCTCACTGTAACACTCTGATATATCCCACACCCCTGACTGTAACACTCTGATATATCCCACACCCCTCACGGTCACACTCTGATATATCCCACACCTCTCACTGTAACACTCCGATATATCCCACACCCCTCACTGGAACACTCTGATATATCCCACACCCCTCACTGTAACACTCTGATATATCCCACACCTCTCACTGTAACACTCTGATGTATCCCACACCCCTCACTGTAACACACTGATATATCCCACACCCCTCACGGTAATTCTCTTATATATCCCTCAGCCCTCACTGTAACACTCGGATATATCCCACACCCCTCACTGTAACAATCTGATATATCCCACACCCCTCACTGTAACACTCTGATATGTCCCACACCCCTCACTGCAGCACTCTGATATCTCCCACACCCCTCACTGTAACACTCTGATATATCCCACACCCCTCACTGTCACACTCTGATATATCCCACACCCCTCACTGTAACACTCTGATATATCCCACACCCCTCACAGTAACAGTCTGATATATCCCACACCCCTCACAGTAACACTCTGATATATCCCACACCCTCACTGTCACACTCTGATATATCCCACACCCCTCACTGTAACACTCTGATATATCCCACACCCCTCACTGTAACACTCATTTATATCCCACACCCCTCACAGTAACACTCTGATATATCCCACACCGCTCACTGTAACACTCCGATATAGATCCTCACCCCTCACTGCAACACTCTGATATACCCCACTCCCCTCACTGGAACTCTTTGATATATCCCACATCCCTCACTGTTAATCTCCGATATATCCCACACCGCTCAATGTAACACTCTGATATATCCCACACCCCTCACAGTAACACTCTGATATATCCCCCATCCTCACTGCAACACTCTGATGTATCCCACATCCCTCACTGTAACACTCTGATATTTCCCACACCCCTCACTGTAACACTCTGATCTACTCCACACCATAACTGTAACACTCTGATATATCCCACACCCCCCTCTGTACCACACTGATGTATCCCACACCCCTCACTGTAACACACTGATATATCCCACACCCCTCACGGTAACTCTCTGATATATCCCTCAGCCCTCACTGGAACAGTCGGATATATCCCACACCCCTCACTGTAAGAATCTGATATATCCCACACCCCTCACTGTAACACTCTGATATATCCCGCACCCCTCACTGTAACACTCTGATATATCCCGCACCCCTCACTGTTAAACTCCGATATATCCCACACCCCTCACTGTAACACTCTGATTTATCCCACACCCCTCACTGTAACATTCTGATATATCCCATATCCCTCACAGGAACACTCTGATATATCCCACACCCCTCACTGTAACACTCTGATATATCCCACACCCCTCACTGGAACACTCTGATATATCCCACACCCCTCACTGTAACACTCTGATACATCCCACACCTCTCACTGTAACACTCCGATATATCCCACACCCCTCACTGTAACACTCGGATATATCCCACACCCCTCACTGTAACACTCTGATATATCCCACACCCCTCACTGTAACACTCTGATATATCCCACACCCCTCACTGTAACACTCTGATATTTCCCACACCCCTCACAGTAACACTCTGATATATCCCACACCTCTCACTGTAACACTCCGATATAGACCCACTCCCCTCACTGCAACACTCTGATATACCCCACTCCCCTCACTGCAACACTCTGATATACCCCACTCCCCTCACTGGAACTCTTTGATATATCCCACACCCCTCACTGTAACACTCTGATATATCCCACACCCCTGACTGTAACACTCTGATATATCCCACACCCCTCACGGTCACACTCTGATATATCCCACACCTCTCACTGTAACACTCTGATGTATCCCACACCCCTCACTGTAACACACTGATATATCCCACACCCCTCACGGTAATTCTCTTATATATCCCTCAGCCCTCACTGTAACACTCGGATATATCCCACACCCCTCACTGTAACAATCTGATATATCCCACACCCCTCACTGTAACACTCTGATATGTCCCACACCCCTCACTGCAGCACTCTGATATCTCCCACACCCCTCACTGTAACACTCTGATATATCCCACACCCCTCACTGTCACACTCTGATATATCCCACACCCCTCACTGTAACACTCTGATATATCCCACACCCCTCACAGTAACAGTCTGATATATCCCACACCCCTCACAGTAACACTCTGATATATCCCACACCCTCACTGTCACACTCTGATATATCCCACACCCCTCACTGTAACACTCTGATATATCCCACACCCCTCACTGTAGCACTCTGATATATCCCACACCCCTCACTGTACAACTCTGATATATCCCACACCCCTCACTGTAGCACTCTGATATATCCCACACCCCTCACAGTAACACTCTGATATATCCCCCACCCCTCACTGTAACACTCTGAAATATCCCACATCCTTGACTGTAACACTCTGATATATCCCACACCCCTCACTGTAACACTCTGATATATCCCACACCCCTCACTGTAACACTCATTTATATCCCACACCCCTCACAGTAACACTCTGATATATCCCACACCGCTCACTGTAACACTCCGATATAGATCCTCACCCCTCACTGCAACACTCTGATATACCCCACTCCCCTCACTGGAACTCTTTGATATATCCCACATCCCTCACTGTTAATCTCCGATATATCCCACACCGCTCAATGTAACACTCTGATATATCCCACACCCCTCACAGTAACACTCTGATATATCCCCCATCCTCACTGCAACACTCTGATGTATCCCACATCCCTCACTGTAACACTCTGATATTTCCCACACCCCTCACTGTAACACTCTGATCTACTCCACACCATAACTGTAACACTCTGATATATCCCACACCCCCCTCTGTACCACACTGATGTATCCCACACCCCTCACTGTAACACACTGATATATCCCACACCCCTCACGGTAACTCTCTGATATATCCCTCAGCCCTCACTGGAACAGTCGGATATATCCCACACCCCTCACTGTAAGAATCTGATATATCCCACACCCCTCACTGCAACACTCTGATATATCCCGCACCCCTCACTGTAACACTCTGATATATCCCGCACCCCTCACTGTTAAACTCCGATATATCCCACACCCCTCACTGTAACACTCTGATTTATCCCACACCCCTCACTGTAACATTCTGATATATCCCATATCCCTCACAGGAACACTCTGATATATCCCACACCCCTCACTGTAACACTCTGATATATCCCACACCCCTCACTGGAACACTCTGATATATCCCACACCCCTCACTGTAACACTCTGATACATCCCACACCTCTCACTGTAACACTCCGATATATCCCACACCCCTCACTGTAACACTCGGATATATCCCACACCCCTCACTGTAACACTCTGATATATCCCACACCCCTCACTGTAACACTCTGATATATCCCACACCCCTCACTGTAACACTCTGATATTTCCCACACCCCTCACAGTAACACTCTGATATATCCCACACCTCTCACTGTAACACTCCGATATAGACCCACTCCCCTCACTGCAACACTCTGATATACCCCACTCCCCTCACTGCAACACTCTGATATACCCCACTCCCCTCACTGGAACTCTTTGATATATCCCACACCCCTCACTGTAACACTCTGATATATCCCACACCCCTGACTGTAACACTCTGATATATCCCACACCCCTCACGGTCACACTCTGATATATCCCACACCTCTCACTGTAACACTCCGATATATCCCACACCCCTCACTGGAACACTCTGATATATCCCACACCCCTCACTGTAACACTCTGATATATCCCACACCTCTCACTGTAACACTCTGATGTATCCCACACCCCTCACTGTAACACACTGATATATCCCACACCCCTCACGGTAATTCTCTTATATATCCCTCAGCCCTCACTGTAACACTCGGATATATCCCACACCCCTCACTGTAACAATCTGATATATCCCACACCCCTCACTGTAACACTCTGATATGTCCCACACCCCTCACTGCAGCACTCTGATATCTCCCACACCCCTCACTGTAACACTCTGATATATCCCACACCCCTCACTGTCACACTCTGATATATCCCACACCCCTCACTGTAACACTCTGATATATCCCACACCCCTCACAGTAACAGTCTGATATATCCCACACCCCTCACAGTAACACTCTGATATATCCCACACCCTCACTGTCACACTCTGATATATCCCACACCCCTCACTGTAACACTCTGATATATCCCACACCCCTCACTGTAGCACTCTGATATATCCCACACCCCTCACTGTACAACTCTGATATATCCCACACCCCTCACTGTAGCACTCTGATATATCCCACACCCCTCACAGTAACACTCTGATATATCCCCCACCCCTCACTGTAACACTCTGAAATATCCCACATCCTTGAATGTAACACTCTGATATATCCCACACCCCTCACTGTAACACTCTGATATATCCCACACCCCTCACTGTAACACTCTGATATATCCCACACCCCTCACTGTAACACTCTGATATATCCCACACCCCTCACTGTAACACTCTGATATATCCCACACCCCTCACAGTAACACTCTGATATATCCCACACCCCTCACAATAACACTCTGATATATCCCCCACCCCTCACTGTAACACTCTGAAATATCCCACATCCCTCACTGTAACACTCTGATATACTCCACACCATAACTGTAACACTCTGATATATCCCACACCTCTCACTGTAACGCTCCGATATAGACCCACACCTCTCACTGTAACGCTTTGATATATCCCACACCTCTCACTGTAACACTCCGATATAGACCCACACCTCTCACTGTAACACTCTGATATATCCCACACCCCTCACTGTAACACTCTGATATATTCCACACCTCTCACTGTAACACTCTGATATATCCCACAGTCCTCACTGTTAAACTCCGAAATATCCCACACCGCTCACTGTAACACTCTGATATATCCCACACCCCTCACAGGAACACTCTGATATATCCCACACCCCTCACAGTAATTCTCTGATATATCCCACACCCCTCACAGTAACACTCTGATATATCCCCCACCCCTCACTGTAACACTCTGATATATCCCACACCTCTCACTGTAACACTCTGATATCGACCCACACCTCTCACTGTAACACTCTAATGTATCCCACACCCCTCACTGTAACACTCCTATGCAGACCCACACCTCTCACTGTAACACTCTGATATATCCCACACCTCTCACTGTAACACTCCGATATAGACCCACACCTCTCACTGTAACGCTCTGATATATCCCACACCCCTCACTGTAACACTCTGATATATTCCACACCACTCACTGTAACACTCTGATATATCCCACACCCCTCACAGGAACACTCTGATATATCCCACACCCCTCACAGTAATACTCTGATATATCCCACACCCCTCACAGTAACACTCTGATATATCCCCCACCCCTCACTGTCACACTCTGATATATCCCACATCCCTCACTGTAACACTCTGATATTTCCCACACCCCTCACTGTAACACTCCTATGCAGACCCACACCTCTCACTGTAACACTCTGATATATCCCACACCCCTCACTGTAACACTCTGATATATCCCACACCTCTCACTGTAACACTCTGATATATCCCACACCCCTCACTGTAACACTCTGATATATCCCACACCTCTCACTGTAACACTCTGAGAAATCCCACTCCCCTCACTGTAACACTCTGATATATCCCACACCCCTCACTGTAAAACCCTGATATGCCTCACACCCCTCACTGTAACACTCTGATTTATCCCACACCCCTCACTGTAACACTCTGATATATCCCACACCCCTCACGGTCACACTCTGATATATCCCACACCTCTCACTGTAACACTCCGATATATCCCACACCCCTCACTGGAACACTCTGATATATCCCACACCCCTCACTGTAACACTCTGATATATCCCACACCTCTCACTGTAACACTCTGATGTATCCCACACCCCTCACTGTAACACACTGATATATCCCACACCCCTCACGGTAACTCTCTTATATATCCCTCAGCCCTCACTGTAACACTCGGATATATCCCACACCCCTCACTGTAACAATCTGATATATCCCACACCCCTCACTGTAACACTCTGATATGTCCCACACCCCTCACTGTAGCACTCTGATATCTCCCACACCGCTCACTGTAACACTCTGATATATCCCACACCCCTCACAGGAACACTCTGATATATCCCACACCCCTCACAGTAATACTCTGATATATCCCACACCCCTCACAGTAACACTCTGATATATCCCCCACCCCTCACTGTAACACTCTGATATATCCCACACCTCTCACTGTAACACTCTGATATCGACCCACACCTCTCACTGTAACACTCTAATGTATCCCACACCCCTCACTGTAACACTCCTATGCAGACCCACACCTCTCACTGTAACACTCTGATATATCCCACACCTCTCACTGTAACACTCCGATATAGACCCACACCTCTCACTGTAACGCTCTGATATATCCCACACCCCTCACTGTAACACTCTGATATATTCCACACCACTCACTGTAACACTCTGATATATCCCACACCCCTCACAGGAACACTCTGATATATCCCACACCCCTCACAGTAATACTCTGATATATCCCACACCCCTCACAGTAACACTCTGATATATCCCCCACCCCTCACTGTCACACTCTGATATATCCCACATCCCTCACTGTACACTCTGATATTTCCCACACCCCTCACTGTAACACTCTGATATATCCCACACCTCTCACTGTAACACTCCGATATCGACCCACACCTCTCACTGTAACACTCTGATGTATCCCACACCCCTCACTGTAACACTCCTATGCAGACCCACACCTCTCACTGTAACACTCTGATATATCCCACACCCCTCACTGTAACACTCTGATATATCCCACACCTCTCACTGTAACACTCTGAGAAATCCCACTCCCCTCACTGTAACACTCTGATATATCCCACACCCCTCACTGTAAAACCCTGATATGCCTCACACCCCTCACTGTAACACTCTGATTTATCCCACACCCCTCACTGTAACACTCTGATATATCCCACACCCCTCACGGTCACACTCTGATATATCCCACACCTCTCACTGTAACACTCCGATATATCCCACACCCCTCACTGGAACACTCTGATATATCCCACACCCCTCACTGTAACACTCTGATATATCCCACGCCTCTCACTGTAACACTCTGATGTATCCCACACCCCTCACTGTAACACACTGATATATCCCACACCCCTCACGGTAACTCTCTTATATATCCCTCAGCCCTCACTGTAACACTCGGATATATCCCACACCCCTCACTGTAACAATCTGATATATCCCACACCCCTCACTGTAACACTCTGATATGTCCCACACCCCTCACTGTAGCACTCTGATATCTCCCACACCCCTCACTGTAACACTCTGATATATCCCACACCCCTCACTGTCACACTCTGATATATCCCGCACCCCTCACAGTAACACTCTGATATATCCCGCACCCCTCACTGTTAAACTCCGATATATCCCACACCCCTCACTGTAACACTGTGATTTATCCCACACCCCTCACTGTAACACTCTGATATATCCCATATCCCTCACAGTAACACTGTGATATATCCCACACCCCTCACTGTAACACTCTGATATATCCCACAGCCCTCACTGTAACACTCTGATATCTCCCACACCCCTCACTGTAACACCCTGATATCCCTCAGACCCCTCACTGTAACACTCTGATATATCCCACACCCCTCACTGTTGCAGTCTGATGTATCCCACACCCCTCATGGTCACACTCTGATACATCCCACACCTCTCACTGTAACACTCCGATATATCCCACACCCCTCACTGTAACACTCGGATATATCCCACACCCCTCACTGTAACACTCTGATATATCCCACACCCCTCACAGTAACACTCTGATATATCCCACACCTCTCACTGTAACACTCCGATATAGATCCTCACCCCTCACTGCAACACTCTGATATACCCCACTCCCCTCACTGGAACTCTTTGATATATCCCACATCCCTCACTGTTAATCTCCGATATATCCCACACCGCTCAATGTAACACTCTGATATATCCCACACCCCTCACAGTAACACTCTGATATATCCCACACCCCTCACAGTAATACTCTGATATATCCCACACCCCTCACAGTAACACTGTGATATATCCCCCATCCTCACTGCAACACTCTGATGTATCCCACATCCCTCACTGTAACACTCTGATATTTCCCACACCCCTCACTGTTACACTCTGATCTACTCCACACCATAACTGTAACACTCTGATATATCCCACACCCCTCTCTGTACCACACTGATGTATCCCACACCCCTCACGGTAACTCTCTGATATATCCCTCAGCCCTCACTGGAACAGTCGGATATATCCCACACCCCTCACTGTAAGAATCTGATATATCCCACACCCCTCACTGTAACACTCTGATATATCCCGCACCCCTCACTGTTAAACTCCGATATATCCCACACCCCTCACTGTAACACTCTGATTTATCCCACACCCCTCACTGTAACATTCTGATATATCCCATATCCCTCACAGGAACACTCTGATATATCCCACACCCCTCACTGTAACACTCTGATATATCCCACACCCCTCACTGGAACACTCTGATATATCCCACACCCCTCACTGTAACACTCTGATACATCCCACACCTCTCACTGTAACACTCCGATATATCCCACACCCCTCACTGTAACACTCGGATATATCCCACACCCCTCACTGTAACACTCTGATATATCCCACACCCCTCACTGTAACACTCTGATATTTCCCACACCCCTCACAGTAACACTCTGATATATCCCACACCTCTCACTGTAACACTCCGATATAGACCCACTCCCATCACTGCAACACTCTGATATACCCCACTCCCCTCACTGCAACACTCTGATATACCCCACTCCCCTCACTGGAACTCTTTGATATATCCCACATCCCTCACTGTTAATCTCCGATATATCCCACACCGCTCAGCGTAACACTCTGATATATCCCACACCCCTCACAGTAACACTCTGATATATCCCACACCCCTCACAGTAATACTCTGATATATCCCACACCCCTCACAGTAACACTCTGATATATCCCCCATCCTCACTGCAACACTCTGATATATCCCACATCCCTCACTGTAACACTCTGATATTTCCCACACCCCTCACTGTAACACTCTGATATACTCCACACCATAACTGTAACACTCTGATATATCCCACACCCCTCTCTGTACCACTCTGATATATCCCACACCTCTCACTGTAACACTCCGATACAGACCCACACTTCTCACTGTAACACTCTGAGAAATCCCACTCCCCTCACTGTAACACTCTGATATCCCTCACACCCCTCACGGTAACACTCTGATATCTCCCACTCCCCTCACTGTAACACTCTGATATATCCCACACCCCTCACTGTAAAACCCTGATATGCCTCACACCCCTCACTGTAACACTCTGATTTATCCCACACCCCTCACTGTAACACTCTGATATATCCCACACCCCTCACGGTCACACTCTGATATATCCCACACCTCTCACTGTAACACTCCGATATATCCCACACCCCTCACTGGAACACTCTGATATATCCCACACCCCTCACTGTAACACTCTGATATATCCCACACCTCTCACTGTAACACTCTGATGTATCCCACACCCCTCACTGTAACACACTGATATATCCCACACCCCTCACGGTAACTCTCTTATATATCCCTCAGCCCTCACTGTAACACTCGGATATATCCCACACCCCTCACTGTAACAATCTGATATATCCCACACCCCTCACTGTAACACTCTGATATGTCCCACACCCCTCACTGTAGCACTCTGATATCTCCCACACCGCTCACTGTAACACTCTGATATATCCCACACCCCTCACAGGAACACTCTGATATATCCCACACCCCTCACAGTAATACTCTGATATATCCCACACCCCTCACAGTAACACTCTGATATATCCCCCACCCCTCACTGTAACACTCTGATATATCCCACACCTCTCACTGTAACACTCTGATATCGACCCACACCTCTCACTGTAACACTCTAATGTATCCCACACCCCTCACTGTAACACTCCTATGCAGACCCACACCTCTCACTGTAACACTCTGATATATCCCACACCTCTCACTGTAACACTCCGATATAGACCCACACCTCTCACTGTAACGCTCTGATATATCCCACACCCCTCACTGTAACACTCTGATATATTCCACACCACTCACTGTAACACTCTGATATATCCCACACCCCTCACAGGAACACTCTGATATATCCCACACCCCTCACAGTAATACTCTGATATATCCCACACCCCTCACAGTAACACTCTGATATATCCCCCACCCCTCACTGTCACACTCTGATATATCCCACATCCCTCACTGTACACTCTGATATTTCCCACACCCCTCACTGTAACACTCTGATATATCCCACACCTCTCACTGTAACACTCCGATATCGACCCACACCTCTCACTGTAACACTCTGATGTATCCCACACCCCTCACTGTAACACTCCTATGCAGACCCACACCTCTCACTGTAACACTCTGATATATCCCACACCCCTCACTGTAACACTCTGATATATCCCACACCTCTCACTGTAACACTCTGAGAAATCCCACTCCCCTCACTGTAACACTCTGATATATCCCACACCCCTCACTGTAAAACCCTGATATGCCTCACACCCCTCACTGTAACACTCTGATTTATCCCACACCCCTCACTGTAACACTCTGATATATCCCACACCCCTCACGGTCACACTCTGATATATCCCACACCTCTCACTGTAACACTCCGATATATCCCACACCCCTCACTGGAACACTCTGATATATCCCACACCCCTCACTGTAACACTCTGATATATCCCACACCTCTCACTGTAACACTCTGATGTATCCCACACCCCTCACTGTAACACACTGATATATCCCACACCCCTCACGGTAACTCTCTTATATATCCCTCAGCCCTCACTGTAACACTCGGATATATCCCACACCCCTCACTGTAACAATCTGATATATCCCACACCCCTCACTGTAACACTCTGATATGTCCCACACCCCTCACTGTAGCACTCTGATATCTCCCACACCCCTCACTGTAACACTCTGATATATCCCACACCCCTCACTGTCACACTCTGATATATCCCGCACCCCTCACAGTAACACTCTGATATATCCCGCACCCCTCACTGTTAAACTCCGATATATCCCACACCCCTCACTGTAACACTGTGATTTATCCCACACCCCTCACTGTAACACTCTGATATATCCCATATCCCTCACAGTAACACTGTGATATATCCCACACCCCTCACTGTAACACTCTGATATATCCCACAGCCCTCACTGTAACACTCTGATATCTCCCACACCCCTCACTGTAACACCCTGATATCCCTCAGACCCCTCACTGTAACACTCTGATATATCCCACACCCCTCACTGTTGCAGTCTGATGTATCCCACACCCCTCATGGTCACACTCTGATACATCCCACACCTCTCACTGTAACACTCCGATATATCCCACACCCCTCACTGCAACACTCGGATATATCCCACACCCCTCACTGTAACACTCTGATATATCCCACACCCCTCACAGTAACACTCTGATATATCCCACACCTCTCACTGTAACACTCCGATATAGATCCTCACCCCTCACTGCAACACTCTGATATACCCCACTCCCCTCACTGGAACTCTTTGATATATCCCACATCCCTCACTGTTAATCTCCGATATATCCCACACCGCTCAATGTAACACTCTGATATATCCCACACCCCTCACAGTAACACTCTGATATATCCCACACCCCTCACAGTAATACTCTGATATATCCCACACCCCTCACAGTAACACTGTGATATATCCCCCATCCTCACTGCAACACTCTGATGTATCCCACATCCCTCACTGTAACACTCTGATATTTCCCACACCCCTCACTGTTACACTCTGATCTACTCCACACCATAACTGTAACACTCTGATATATCCCACACCCCTCTCTGTACCACACTGATGTATCCCACACCCCTCACGGTAACTCTCTGATATATCCCTCAGCCCTCACTGGAACAGTCGGATATATCCCACACCCCTCACTGTAAGAATCTGATATATCCCACACCCCTCACTGTAACACTCTGATATATCCCGCACCCCTCACTGTTAAACTCCGATATATCCCACACCCCTCACTGTAACACTCTGATTTATCCCACACCCCTCACTGTAACATTCTGATATATCCCATATCCCTCACAGGAACACTCTGATATATCCCACACCCCTCACTGTAACACTCTGATATATCCCACACCCCTCACTGGAACACTCTGATATATCCCACACCCCTCACTGTAACACTCTGATACATCCCACACCTCTCACTGTAACACTCCGATATATCCCACACCCCTCACTGTAACACTCGGATATATCCCACACCCCTCACTGTAACACTCTGATATATCCCACACCCCTCACTGTAACACTCTGATATTTCCCACACCCCTCACAGTAACACTCTGATATATCCCACACCTCTCACTGTAACACTCCGATATAGACCCACTCCCATCACTGCAACACTCTGATATACCCCACTCCCCTCACTGCAACACTCTGATATACCCCACTCCCCTCACTGGAACTCTTTGATATATCCCACATCCCTCACTGTTAATCTCCGATATATCCCACACCGCTCAGTGTAACACTCTGATATATCCCACACCCCTCACAGTAACACTCTGATATATCCCACACCCCTCACAGTAATACTCTGATATATCCCACACCCCTCACAGTAACACTCTGATATATCCCCCATCCTCACTGCAACACTCTGATATATCCCACATCCCTCACTGTAACACTCTGATATTTCCCACACCCCTCACTGTAACACTCTGATATACTCCACACCATAACTGTAACACTCTGATATATCCCACACCCCTCTCTGTACCACTCTGATATATCCCACACCTCTCACTGTAACACTCCGATACAGACCCACACTTCTCACTGTAACACTCTGAGAAATCCCACTCCCCT
This sequence comes from Heterodontus francisci, assembly GCF_036365525.1. NCBI lineage: Eukaryota > Metazoa > Chordata > Chondrichthyes > Heterodontiformes > Heterodontidae > Heterodontus > Heterodontus francisci. The sequence goes on from NW_027141321.1 coordinate 457,151, forward strand.
CACTGTAACACTCTGATATCCCTCACACCCCTCACGGTAACACTCTGATATCTCCCACATCCCTCACTGTAACACTCTGATATATCCCACACCCCTCACTGTAAAACCCTGATATGCCTCACACCCCTCACTGTAACACTCTGATATATCCCACACCCCTCACTGTAACACTCTGATATATCCCACACCCCTCACGGTCACACTCTGATATATCCCACACCTCTCACTGTAACACTCCGATATATCCCACACCCCTCACTGGAACACTCTGATATATCCCACACCCCTCACTGTAACACTCTGATATATCCCACACCTCTCACTGTAACACTCTGATGTATCCCACACCCCTCACTGTAACACACTGATATATCCCACACCCCTCACGGTAACTCTCTTATATATCCCTCAGCGCTCACTGTAACACTCGGATATATCCCACACCCCTCACTGTAACAATCTGATATATCCCACACTCCTCACTGTAACACACTAATATGTCCCACACCCCTCACTGTAGCACTCTGATATCTCCCACACCCCTCACTGTCACACTCTGATATATCCCGCACCCCTCACTGTAACACTCTGATATATCCCGCACCCCTCACTGTTAAACTCCGATATATCCCACACCCCTCACTGTAACACTCTGATTTATCCCACACCCCTCACTGTAACACTCTGATATATCCCATATCCCTCACAGTAACACTCTGATATATCCCACACCCCTCACTGTAACACTCTGATATATCCCACACCCCTCACTGTAACACTCTGATATATCCCACATCCCTCACTGTAACACTCTGATATCTCCCACACCCCTCACTGTAACACCCTGATATCCCTCAGACCCCTCACTGCAACACTCTGATGTATCCCACACCCCTCATGGTCACACTCTGATACATCCCACACCTCTCACTGTAACACTCCGATATATCCCACACCCCTCACTGTAACACTCGGATATATCCCACACCGCTCACTGTAACACTCTGATATATCCCACACCCCTCACTGTAACACTCTGATATATCCCACACCCCTCACAGTAACACTCTGATATATCCCACACCTCTCACTGTAACACTCCGATATAGACCCTCACCCCTCACTGCAACACTCTGATATACCCCACTCCCCTCACTGGAACTCTTTGATATATCCCACATCCCTCACTGTTAATCTCCGATATATCCCACACCGCTCACTGTAACACTCTGATATATCCCACACCCCTCACAGTAACACTCTGATATATCCCACACCCCTCACAGTAATACTCTGATATATCCCACACCCCTCACAGTAACACTCTGATATATCCCCCATCCTCACTGCAACACTCTGATGTATCCCACATCCCTCACTGTAACACTCTGATATACTCCACACCATAACTGTAACACTCTGATATATCCCACACCCCTCTCTGTACCACTCTGATGTATCCCACACCCCTCACTGTAACACTCTGATATATCCCACACCTCTCACTGTAACACTCCGATATCGACCCACACCTCTCACTGTAACACTCTGATGTATCCCACACCCCTCACTGTAACACTCCTATGCAGACCCACACCTCTCACTGTAACACTCTGATATATCCCACACCCCTCACTGTAACACTCTGATATATCCCACACCTCTCACTGTAACACTCTGAGAAATCCCACTCCCCTCACTGTAACACTCTGATATATCCCACACCCCTCACTGTAACACTCTGATATATCCCACACCCCTCACGGTCACACTCTGATATATCCCACACCTCTCACTGTAACACTCCGATATATCCCACACCCCTCACTGGAACACTCTGATATATCCCACACCCCTCACTGTAACACTCTGATATATCCCACACCTCTCACTGTAACACTCTGATGTATCCCACACCCCTCACTGTAACACACTGATATATCCCACACCCCTCACGGTAACTCTCTTATATATCCCTCAGCCCTCACTGTAACACTCGGATATATCCCACACCCCTCACTGTAACAATCTGATATATCCCACACCCCTCACTGTAACACTCTGATATGTCCCACACCCCTCACTGTAGCACTCTGATATCTCCCACACCCCTCACTGTAACACTCTGATATATCCCACACCCCTCACTGTCACACTCTGATATATCCCGCACCCCTCACAGTAACACTCTGATATATCCCGCACCCCTCACTGTTAAACTCCGATATATCCCACACCCCTCACTGTAACACTGTGATTTATCCCACACCCCTCACTGTAACACTCTGATATATCCCATATCCCTCACAGTAACACTGTGATATATCCCACACCCCTCACTGTAACACTCTGATATATCCCACAGCCCTCACTGTAACACTCTGATATCTCCCACACCCCTCACTGTAACACCCTGATATCCCTCAGACCCCTCACTGTAACACTCTGATATATCCCACACCCCTCACTGTTGCAGTCTGATGTATCCCACACCCCTCATGGTCACACTCTGATACATCCCACACCTCTCACTGTAACACTCCGATATATCCCACACCCCTCACTGTAACACTCGGATATATCCCACACCCCTCACTGTAACACTCTGATATATCCCACACCCCTCACAGTAACACTCTGATATATCCCACACCTCTCACTGTAACACTCCGATATAGATCCTCACCCCTCACTGCAACACTCTGATATACCCCACTCCCCTCACTGGAACTCTTTGATATATCCCACATCCCTCACTGTTAATCTCCGATATATCCCACACCGCTCAATGTAACACTCTGATATATCCCACACCCCTCACAGTAACACTCTGATATATCCCCCATCCTCACTGCAACACTCTGATATATCCCACATCCCTCACTGTAACACTCTGATATTTCCCACACCCCTCACTGTAACACTCTGATATACTCCACACCATAACTGTAACACTCTGATATATCCCACACCCCTCTCTGTACCACTCTGATATATCCCACACCTCTCACTGTAACACTCCGATACAGACCCACACTTCTCACTGTAACACTCTGAGAAATCCCACTCCCCTCACTGTAACACTCTGATATCCCTCACACCCCTCACGGTAACACTCTGATATCTCCCACATCCCTCACTGTAACACTCTGATATATCCCACACCCCTCACTGTAAAACCCTGATATGCCTCACACCCCTCACTGTAACACTCTGATATATCCCACACCCCTCACTGTAACACTCTGATATATCCCACACCCCTCACGGTCACACTCTGATATATCCCACACCTCTCACTGTAACACTCCGATATATCCCACACCCCTCACTGGAACACTCTGATATATCCCACACCCCTCACTGTAACACTCTGATATATCCCACACCTCTCACTGTAACACTCTGATGTATCCCACACCCCTCACTGTAACACACTGATATATCCCACACCCCTCACGGTAACTCTCTTATGTATCCCTCAGCGCTCACTGTAACACTCGGATATATCCCACACCCCTCACTGTAACAATCTGATATATCCCACACTCCTCACTGTAACACTCTAATATGTCCCACACCCCTCACTGTAGCACTCTGATATCTCCCACACCCCTCACTGTCACACTCTGATATATCCCGCACCCCTCACTGTAACACTCTGATATATCCCGCACCCCTCACTGTTAAACTCCGATATATCCCGCACCCCTCACTGTAACACTCTGATTTATCCCACACCCCTCACTGTAACACTCTGATATATCCCATATCCCTCACATTAACACTCTGATATATCCCACACCCCTCACTGTAACACTCTGATATATCCCACACCCCTCACTGTAACACTCTGATATATCCCACATCCCTCACTGTAACACTCTGATATCTCCCACACCCCTCACTGTAACACCCTGATATCCCTCAGACCCCTCACTGCAACACTCTGATGTATCCCACACCCCTCATGGTCACACTCTGATACATCCCACACCTCTCACTGTAACACTCCGATATATCCCACACCCCTCACTGTAACACTCGGATATATCCCACACCCCTCACTGTAACACTCTGATATATCCCACACCCCTCACTGTAACACTCTGATATATCCCACACCCCTCACAGTAACACTCTGATATATCCCACACCTCTCACTGTAACACTCCGATATAGACCCTCACCCCTCACTGCAACACTCTGATATACCCCACTCCCCTCACTGGAACTCTTTGATATATCCCACATCCCTCACTGTTAATCTCCGATATATCCCACACCGCTCACTGTAACACTCTGATATATCCCACACCCCTCACAGTAATACTCTGATATATCCCACACCCCTCACAGTAACACTGTGATATATCCCCCATCCTCACTGCAACACTCTGATGTATCCCACATCCCTCACTGTAACACTCTGATATACTCCACACCATAACTGTAACACTCTGATATATCCCACACCCCTCTCTGTACCACTCTGATGTATCCCACACCCCTCACTGTAACACTCTGATATATCCCACACCTCTCACTGTAACACTCCGATATCGACCCACACCTCTCACTGTAACACTCTGATGTATCCCACACCCCTCACTGTAACACTCCTATGCAGACCCACACCTCTCACTGTAACACTCTGATATATCCCACACCCCTCACTGTAACACTCTGATATATCCCACACCTCTCACTGTAACACTCTGAGAAATCCCACTCCCCTCACTGTAACACTCTGATATATCCCACACCCCTCACTGTAAAACCCTGATATGCCTCACACCCCTCACTGTAACACTCTGATTTATCCCACACCCCTCACTGTAACACTCTGATATATCCCACACCCCTCACGGTCACACTCTGATATATCCCACACCTCTCACTGTAACACTCCGATATATCCCACACCCCTCACTGGAACACTCTGATATATCCCACACCCCTCACTGTAACACTCTGATATATCCCACACCTCTCACTGTAACACTCTGATGTATCCCACACCCCTCACTGTAACACACTGATATATCCCACACCCCTCACGGTAACTCTCTTATATATCCCTCAGCCCTCACTGTAACACTCGGATATATCCCACACCCCTCACTGTAACAATCTGATATATCCCACACCCCTCACTGTAACACTCTGATATGTCCCACACCCCTCACTGTAGCACTCTGATATCTCCCACACCCCTCACTGTAACACTCTGATATATCCCACACCCCTCACTGTCACACTCTGATATATCCCGCACCCCTCACAGTAACACTCTGATATATCCCGCACCCCTCACTGTTAAACTCCGATATATCCCACACCCCTCACTGTAACACTGTGATTTATCCCACACCCCTCACTGTAACACTCTGATATATCCCATATCCCTCACAGTAACACTGTGATATATCCCACACCCCTCACTGTAACACTCTGATATATCCCACAGCCCTCACTGTAACACTCTGATATCTCCCACACCCCTCACTGTAACACCCTGATATCCCTCAGACCCCTCACTGTAACACTCTGATATATCCCACACCCCTCACTGTTGCAGTCTGATGTATCCCACACCCCTCATGGTCACACTCTGATACATCCCACACCTCTCACTGTAACTCTCCGATATATCCCACACCCCTCACTGTAACACTCGGATATATCCCACACCCCTCACTGTAACACTCTGATATATCCCACACCCCTCACAGTAACACTCTGATATATCCCACACCTCTCACTGTAACACTCCGATATAGATCCTCACCCCTCACTGCAACACTCTGATATACCCCACTCCCCTCACTGGAACTCTTTGATATATCCCACATCCCTCACTGTTAATCTCCGATATATCCCACACCGCTCAATGTAACACTCTGATATATCCCACACCCCTCACAGTAACACTCTGATATATCCCACACCCCTCACAGTAATACTCTGATATATCCCACACCCCTCACAGTAACACTGTGATATATCCCCCATCCTCACTGCAACACTCTGATGTATCCCACATCCCTCACTGTAACACTCTGATATTTCCCACACCCCTCACTGTTACACTCTGATCTACTCCACACCATAACTGTAACACTCTGATATATCCCACACCCCTCTCTGTACCACACTGATGTATCCCACACCCCTCACGGTAACTCTCTGATATATCCCTCAGCCCTCACTGGAACAGTCGGATATATCCCACACCCCTCACTGTAAGAATCTGATATATCCCACACCCCTCACTGTAACACTCTGATATATCCCGCACCCCTCACTGTTAAACTCCGATATATCCCACACCCCTCACTGTAACACTCTGATTTATCCCACACCCCTCACTGTAACATTCTGATATATCCCATATCCCTCACAGGAACACTCTGATATATCCCACACCCCTCACTGTACCACTCTGATGTATCCCACACCCCTCACTGTAACACTCTGATTTATCCCACACCCCTCACTGTAACATTCTGATATATCCCATATCCCTCACAGGAACACTCTGATATTTCCCACACCCCTCACTGTAACACTCTGATATATCCCACACCCCTCACTGGAACACTCTGATATATCCCACACCCCTCACTGTAACACTCTGATACATCCCACACCTCTCACTGTAACACTCCGATATATCCGACACCCCTCACTGTAACACTCGGATATATCCCACACCCCTCACTGTAACACTGATATATCCCACACCCCTCACTGTAACACTCTGATATATCCCACACCCCTCACTGTAACACTCTGATATTTCCCACACCCCTCACAGTAACACTCTGATATATCCCACACCTCTCACTGTAACACTCCGATATAGACCCACTCCCCTCACTGCAACACTCTGATATACCCCACTCCCCTCACTGCAACACTCTGATATACCCCACTCCCCTCACTGGAACTCTTTGATATATCCCACATCCCTCACTGTTAATCTCCGATATATCCCACACCGCTCAGTGTAACACTCTGATATATCCCACACCCCTCACAGTAACACTCTGATATATCCCACACCCCTCACAGTAATACTCTGATATATCCCACACCCCTCACAGTAACACTCATATATATGCCCCATCCTCACTGCAACACTCTGATATATCCCACATCCCTCACTGTAACACTCTGATATTTCCCACACCCCTCACTGTAACAGTCTGATATACTCCACACCATAACTGTAACACTCTGATATATCCCACACCCCTCTCTGTACCACTCTGATATATCCCACAACTCTCACTGTAACACTCCGATACAGACCCACACTTCTCACTGTAACACTCTGAGAAATCCCACTCCCCTCACTGTAACATTCTGATATCCCTCACACCCCTCACGGTAACACTCTGATATCTCCCACATCCCTCACTGTAACACTCTGATATATCCCACAGCCCTCACTGTAAAACCCTGATATGCCTCACACCCCTCACGGTCACACTCTGATATATCCCACACCTCTCACTGTAACACTCTGATATATCCCACACCCCTCACTGTAACACTCTGATATATCCCACACCCCTCACTGTAACACTCTGATATATCCCACACCTCTCACTGTAACACTCTGATGTATCCCACACCCCTCACTGTAACACACTGATATATCCCACACCCCTCACGGTAACTCTCTTATATATCCCTCAGCCCTCACTGTAACACTCGGATATATCCCACACCCCTCACTGTAACAATCTGATATATCCCACACTCCTCACTGTAACACTCTAATATGTCCCACACCCCTCACTGTAGCACTCTGATATCTCCCACACCCCTCACTGTCACACTCTGATATATCCCGCACCCCTCACTGTAACACTCTGATATATCCCGCACCCCTCACTGTTAAACTCCGATATATCCCACACCCCTCACTGTAACACTCTGATTTATCCCACACCCCTCACTGTAACACTCTGATATATCCCATATCCCTCACAGTAACACTCTGATATATCCCACACCCCTCACTGTAACACTCTGATATATCCCACACCCCTCACTGTAACACTCTGATATATCCCACATCCCTCACTGTAACACTCTGATATCTCCCACACCCCTCACTGTAACACCCTGATATCCCTCAGACCCCTCACTGCAACACTCTGATGTATCCCACACCCCTCATGGTCACACTCTGATACATCCCACACCTCTCACTGTAACACTCCGATATATCCCACACCCCTCACTGTAACACTCGGATATATCCCACACCCCTCACTGTAACACTCTGATATATCCCACACCCCTCACTGTAACACTCTGATATATCCCACACCCCTCACAGTGACACTCTGATATATCCCACACCTCTCACTGTAACACTCCGATATAGACCCTCACCCCTCACTGCAACACTCTGATATACCCCACTCCCCTCACTGGAACTCTTTGATATATCCCACATCCCTCACTGTTAATCTCCGATATATCCCACACCGCTCACTGTAACACTCTGATATATCCCACACCCCTCACAGTAACACTCTGATATATCCCACACCCCTCACAGTAATACTCTGATATATCCCACACCCCTCACAGTAACACTGTGATATATCCCCCATCCTCACTGCAACACTCTGATGTATCCCACATCCCTCACTGTAACACTCTGATATATCCCACACCCCTCACAGTAACACTCTGATATATCCCACACCCCTCACAGTAATACTCTGATATATCCCACACCCCTCACAGTAACACTGTGATATATCCCCCATCCTCACTGCAACACTCTGATGTATCCCACATCCCTCACTGTAACACTCTGATATACTCCACACCATAACTGTAACACTCTGATATATCCCACACCCCTCTCTGTACCACTCTGATGTATCCCACATCCCTCACTGTAACACTCTGATATACTCCACACCATAACTGTAACACTCTGATATATCCCACACCCCTCTCTGTACCACACTGATATATCCCACACCCCTCACGGTAACTCTCTGATATATCCCTCAGCCCTCACTGGAACAGTCGGATATATCCCACACCCCTCACTGTAACAATCTGATATATCCCACACCCCTCACTGTAACACTCTGATATATCCCGCACCCCTGACTGTAACACTCTGATATATCCCGCACCCCTCACTGTTAAACTCCGATATATCCCTCACCCCTCACTGTAACACTCTGATTTATCCCACACCCCTCACTGTAACATTCTGATATATCCCATATCCCTCACAGGAACACTCTGATATATCCCACACCCCTCACTGTAACACTCTGATATATCCCACACCCCTCACTGGAACACTCTGATATCTCCCACACCCCTCACTGTAACACCCTGATATCCCTCAGACCCCTCACTGTAACACTCTGATATATCCCACACCCCTCACTGTTACACTCTGATATATCCCACACCCCTCACGGTCACACTCTGATACATCCCACACCTCTCACTGTAACACTCCGATATATCCCACACCCCTTACGGTAACTCTCTGATATATCCCTCAGCCCTCACTGTAACACTCGGATATATCCCACACCCCTCACTGTAACAATCTGATATATCCCACACCCCTCACTGTAACACTCTGATATATCCCACACCCCTCACTGCAACACTCTGATTTATCCCACACCCCTCACTGTAACACTCTGATATATCCCACACCCCTCACAGTAACTCTCTGAAATATCCCACACCCCTCACTGTAACACTCTGATATATCCCACACCCTTCACTGTAACACTCTGATATATCCCACACCCCTCACTGTAACACTCTGATATATCCCACACCCCTCACTGTAACACTCTGATATATCCCACATCCCTCACTGTAACACTCTGATATCCCTCACACCCCTCACTGTAACACTCTGATCTATCCCACACCCCTCACTGTAACACTCTGATATATACCACACCCCTCACTGCAACACTCTGATATATCCCACACCCCTCACTGTAACACTCTGATATCCCTCACACCCCTCACTGTAACACTCTGATCTATCCCACACCCCTCACTGTAACACTCTGATCTATCCCACACCCCTCACTGTAACACTCTGATATATCCCACACCCCTCACTGTAACACTCTGATATATCCCACACCCCTCACTGCAACACTCTGTTTTATCCCACACCCCTCACTGTAACACTCTGATATATCCCACACCCCTCACAGTAACTCTCTGATATATCCCACACCCCTCACTGTAACACTCTGATATATCCCACACCCTTCACTGTAACACTCTGATATATCCCACACCCCTCACTGTAACACTCTGATATATCCCACACCCCTCACTGTTACACTCTGATATATCCCACATCCCTCACTGTAACACTCTGATATCCCTCACACCCCTCACTGTAACACTCTGATCTATCCCACACCCCTCACTGTAACACTGTGATATATCCCACACCCCTCACTGCAACACTCTGATATATCCCACACCCCTCACTGTAACACTCTGATATATCCCACACCCCTCACAGTAACACTCTGATATATCCCACACCCCTCACTGTAACACTCTGAAATATCCCACATCCCTCACTGTAACACTCTGATATCCCTCACACCCCTCACTGTAACACTCTGATCTATCCCACACCCCTCACTGTAACACTCTGATCTATCCCACACCCCTCACTGTAACACTCTGATCTATCCCACACCCCTCACTGTAACACTCTGATATATCCCACACCCCTCACTGTAACACTCTGATATATCCCACACCCCTCACTGTCACACTCTGATATATCCCACACACCTCACAGTAACACTCTGATATATCCCGCACCCCTCACAGTAACACTCTGATATATCCCCCACCCACTCACTGTAACACTGTGATATATCCCACACCCCTCACTGTGACACTCTGATATATCCCACACCCCTCACAGTAACTCTCTGATATACTCCACACCCCTCACTGTAACACTCTGATATATCCCACACCCCTCACTGTAACACTCTGATATATCCCACACCCCTCACTGTAACACTCTGATATATCCCACACCCCTCACTGTAACACTCTGATATATCCCACACCCCTCACTGTAACACTCTGATGTATCCCACATCCCTCACTGTAACACTCTGATATCCCTCACACCCCTCACTGTAACACTCTGATATATCCCACACCTCTCACTGTAACACTCTGATATATCCCACACCCCTCACAGTAACACTCTGATATATCCCACACCTCTCACTGTCACACTCGAATATAGACCCACACCCCTCACTGCAATACTCTGATATACCCCACTCCCCTCACTGTAACTCTTTGATATATCCCACATCCCTCACTGTTAAACTCCGATATATCCCACACCGCTCACTGTAACACTCTGATATATCCCGCACCCCTCACAGTAACACTCTGATATATCCCCCACCCCTCACTGTAACACTCTGATATATCCCACATCCATCACTGTACCACTCTGATAGATCCCACACCTCTCACTGTAACACTCCGTTATAGACCCACACCTCTCACTGTAACACTCTGATATATCCCACACCCCTCACTGTAACACTCCGATATAGACCCACACCTCTCACTGCAACACTCTGATCCATCCCACTCCCCTCACTGTAACACTCTGATATCTCCCACATCCCTCAGTGTAACACTCTGATATATCCCACACCCCTCACTGTAACACTCTGATATATCCCACACCCCTCACGGTCACACTCTGATATATCCCACACCTCTCACTGTCACACTCCGATATATCCCACACCCCTTACGGTAACTCTCTGATATATCCCTCAGCCCTCACTGTAACACTCTGATATCTCCCACATCCCTCAGTGTACCACTCTGATATATCCCACACACCTCACTGTAACACTCTGATATATCCCACACCCCTCACTGTAACACTCTGATATATCCCACACCCCTCACGGTCACACTCTGATATATCCCACACCTCTCACTGTCACACTCCGATATATCCCACACCCCTTACGGTAACTCTCTGATATATCCCTCAGCCCTCACTGTAACACTCGGATATATCCCACACCCCTCACTGTAACAATCTGATATATCCCACACCCCTCACTGTAACACTCTGATATATCCCACACCCCTCACTGTAACACTCTGATATATCCCACACCCTTCACTGTAACACTCTGATATATCCCACACCCCTCACTGCAACACTCTGATTTATCCCACACCCCTCACTGTAACACTCTGATATATCCCACACCCCTCACAGTAACTCTCTGATATATCCCACACCCCTCACTGTAACACTCTGATATATCCCACACCCTTCACTGTAACACTCTGATATATCCCACACCCCTCACTGTAACACTCTGATATATACCACACCCCTCACTGTAACACTCTGATATATCCCACATCCCTCACTGTAACACTCTGATATCCCTCACACCCCTCACTGTAACACTCTGATCTATCCCACACCCCTCACTGTAACACTCTGATATATCCCACACCCCTCACTGCAACACTCTGATATATCCCACACCCCTCACTGTAACACTCTGATATATCCCACACCCCTCACAGTAACACTCTGATATATCCCACACCTCTCACTGTAACACTCCGATATAGACCCACACCCCTCACTGCAACACTCTGATATACCCCACTCCCCTCACTGTAACTCTTTGATATATCCCACATCCCTCACTGTTAAACTCCGATATATCCCACACCGCTCACTGTAACACTCTGACATATCCCACACCCCTCACAGGAACACTCTGATATATCCCACACCCCTCACAGTAATACTGTGATATATCCCACACCCCTCACAGTAACACTCTGATATATCCCCCACCCCTCACTGTAACACTCTGATATATCCCACATCCCTCACTGTAACACGCTGATATTTCCCACACCCCTCACTGTAACACTCTGATATATCCCACATCCCTCACTGTAACACGCTGATATTTCCCTCACCCCTCACTGCAACACTCTGATATACCCCACTCCCCTCACTGGAACTCTTTGATATATCCCACATCCCTCACTGTTAATCTCCGATATATCCCACACCGCTCACTGTAACACTCTGATATATCCCACACCCCTCACAGTAATACTCTGATATACCCCACTGCCCTCACTGGAACTCTTTGATATATCCCACATCCCTCACTGTTAATCTCCGATATATCCCACACCGCTCACTGTAACACTCTGATATATCCCACACCCCTCACAGTAATACTCCGATATATCCCACACCGCTCACTGTAACACTCTGATATATCCCACACCCCTCACAGTAACACTCTGATATATCCCACACCCCTCACCGTAACACTCTGATATATCCCACACCCCTCACAGTAATACTCTGATATATCCCACACCCCTCACAGTAACACTTTGATATATCCCCCATCCTCACTGCAACACTCTGATGTATCCCACATCCCTCACTGTAACACTCTGATATTTCCCACACCCCTCACTGTAACACTCTGATATACTCCACACCATAACTGTAACACTCTGATATATGCCACACCCCTCTCTGTACCACTCTGATGTATCCCACACCCCTCACTGTAACACACTGATATATCCCACACCCCTCACGGTAACTCTCTGAGATATCCCTCAGCCCTCACTGGAACAGTCGGATATATCCCACACCCCTCACTGTAACAATCTGATATATCCCACACCCCTCACTGTAACACTCTGATATATCCCACACCCCTCACTGTAACACTCTGATATATCCCACACCCCTCACTGGAACACTCTGATATATCCCACACCCCTCACTGTAACACTCTGATATCTCCCACACCCCTCACTGTAACACCCTGATATCCCTCAGACCCCTCACTGTAACACTCTGATATATCCCACACCCCTCACTGTTACACTCTGATGTATCCGACACCCCTCACGGTCACACTCTGATACATCCCACACCTCTCACTGTAACACTCCGATATATCCCACACCCCTCACTGTAACACTCGGATATATCCCACACCCCTCACTGAAACACTCTGATATATCCCACACCCCTCACAGTAACACTCTGATATAACCCACACCTCTCACTGTAACACTCCGATATAGACCCACTCCCCTCACTGCAACACTCTGATACACCCCACTCCCCTCACTGTCACACTCTGATATACGCCACTCCCCTCACTGGAACTCTTTGATATATCCCACATCCCTCACAGTAATACTCTGATATATCCCACACCCCTCACAGTAACACTCTGATATATCCCACACCCCTCACAGTAATACTCTGATATATCCCACACCCCTCACAGTAACACTCTGATATATCCCACACCCCTCACAGTAACACTCTGATATATCCCCCATCCTCACTGCAACACTCTGATATTTCCCACACCCGTCACTGTAACACTCTGATATACTCCACACCATAACTGTAACACTCTGATATATCCCACACCCCTCTCTGTACCACTCTGATATATCCCACACCTCTCACTGTAACACTCCGATACAGACCCACACCTCTCACTGTAACACTCTGATATATCCCACACCCCTCACTGTAACACTCTGATATATCCCACACCCCTCACTGTAACACTCTGATATATCCCACACCCCTCACTGTAACACTCTGATATATCCCACACCCCTCTCTGTAACACTCTGATATATCCCATACCCCTCACAGTCACACTCCGATATAGTCCAACACCTCTCACTGTAACACTCCAATATATCCCACACCCCTCACTGTAGCACTCTGATATATCCCACACCCCTCACAGTAACACTCTGATATATCCCACAGCCCTCACAGTAACACTCTGATATATCCCACACCACTCACTGTAACACTCTGATATATCCCACATCCCTCACTGTAACACTCTGATATATCCCACACCCCTCACAGTAACACTCTGATATATCCCACAGCCCTCACAGTAACACTCTGATATATCCCACACCCCTCACTGTAACACTCTGATATATCCCACACCCCTCACTGTAACACTCTGATATATCCCACACCCCTCACAGGAACACTCTGATATATCCCACACCCCTCACAGTAACACTCTGATATATCCCCCACCCCTCACTGTAACACTCTGAAATATCCCACACCCCTCACTATAACACTCTGATATACTCCACACCATAACTGTAACACTCTGATATATCCCATACCCCTCACAGTCACACTCCGATATAGACCCACACCTCTCACTGTAACACTCCAATATATCCCACACCCCTCACTGTAACACTCTGAAATATCCCACACCCCTCACTGTAACACTCTGATATACTCCACACCATAACTGTAACACTCTGATATATCCCATACCCCTCACAGTCACACTCCGATATAGACCCACACCTCTCACTGTAACACTCTGATATATCCCACACCCCTCACAGTAACACTCTGATATATCCCACACCCCTCACTGTAACACTCTGATATATCCCACACCCCTCACTGTAACACTCTGATATATCCCACACCCCTCACAGTAACACTCTGATATATCCCACACCCCTCACTGTAACACTCTGATATATCCCACACCCCTCACTGTAACACTCTGATATATCCCACACCCCTCACTGTAACACTCTGATATATCCCACACCCCTCACTGTAACACTCCAATATATCCCACACCCCTCACTGTAACACTCTGATATATCCCACACCCCTCACAGTAACACTCTGATATATCCCACACCCCTCACTGTAACACTCTGATATATCCCACACCCCTACTGTAACACTCTGATATATCCCACACCCCTCACTGTAACACTCTGATATATCCCACACCCCTCACTGTAACACTCTGATATATCCCACACCCCTCACAGTAACACTCTGATATATCCCACACCCCTCACAGTAACACTCTGATATATCCCCCACCCCTCACTGGAACACTCTGAAATATCCCACATCCCTCACTGTAACACTGTGATATATCCCACACCCCTCACTGTAACACTGTGATATATCCCACACCCCTCACTGTGACACCCTGATATATCCCACACCCCTCACAGTAACTCTCTGATATACTCCACACCCCTCACTGTAACACTCTGATAAATCCCACACCCCTCACTGGAACACTCTGATATATCCCACACCCCTCACTGTAACACTCTGATATATCCCACACCCCTCACTGTAACACTCTGATATATCCCACACCCCTCACTGTATCACTCTGATGTATCCCACATCCCTCACTGTAACACTCTGATATCCCTCACACCCCTCACTGTAACACTCTGATATATCCCACACCCCTCACTGTAACACTCTGATATATCCCACACCCCTCACTGTAACACTCTGATGTATCCCACACACCTCACAGTAACACTCTAATATATCCCCACACCCCTCACTGTAACACTCTGATATTTCCCACACCCCTCTCTGTAACACTCTGATACATCCCACACCCCTCACTGTAACACTCTGATATATCCCACACCTCTCACTGTAGCACTCTGATATATCCCACACCCCTCACAGTAACACTCTGATATATCCCCCGCCCCTCACTGTAACACTCTGATATATCCCACATCCATCACTGTACCACTCTGATAGATCCCACACCTCTCACTGTAACAGTCCGTTATAGACCCACACCTCTCACTGTAACACTCTGATATATCCCACACCCCTCACTGTAACACTCCGATATAGACCCACACCTCTCACTGCAACACTCTGATCTATCCCACTCCCCTCACTGTATCACTCTGATATCTCCCACATCCCTCACTGTAACACTCTGATATATCCCACACACCTCACTGTAACACTCTGATATATCCCACACCCCTCACTGGAACACTGTGATATATCCCACACCCCTCACTGTAACACTCTGATATATTCCACACCCCTCACTGTCACACTCTGATCTCTCCCACACCCCTCACTGTTAAACTCCGATATATCCCACACCCCTCACTGCAACACTCTGATTTATCCCACACCCCTCACTGTAACACTCTGATCTATCCCATATCCCTCACAGTAACCCTCTGATATATCCCACACCCCTCACTGCAACACTCTGATTTATCCCACACCCCTCACTGTAACACTCTGATATATCCCACATCCCTCACTGTCACACTCTGATCTATCCCACACCACTCACTGTAACACTCTGATATATCCCACACCCCTCACTGTAACACTCTGATATATCCCACATCCCTCACTGTAACACTCTGATATCCCTCACACCCCTCACTGTAACACTCTGATCTATCCCACACCCCTCACTGTAACACTCTGATATATCCCACACCCCTCACTGCAACACTCTGATATATCCCACACCCCTCACTGTAACACTCTGATATATCCCACACCCCTCACAGTAACACTCTGATATATCCCATACCTCTCACTGTAACACTCCGATATAGACCCACACCCCTCACTGCAACACTCTGATATACGCCACTCCCCTCACTGTAACTCTTTGATATATCCCCCACCCCTCACTGTAACACTCTGATATATCCCACATCCCTCACTGGAACACGCTGATATTTCCCACACCCCTCACTGTAACACTCTGATATACTCCACACCATAACCGTAACACTCTGATATATCCCACACCCCTCTCTGTACCACTCTGATATATCCCACACCTCTCACTGTAACACTCCAATATTGACCCACACCTCTCACTGTAACACTCTGATGTATCCCACACCCCTCACTGTAACACTCCTATACAGACCCACACCTCTCAATGTAACACTCTGATATATCCCACACCCCTCACTGTAACACTCTGATATATCCCACACCTCTCACAGTAACACTCTGATATATCCCCCACCCCTCACTGTAACACTGTGATATATCCCACACCCCTCACTGTGACACTCTGATATATCCCACACCCCTCACAGTAACTCTCTGATATACTCCACACCCCTCACTGTAACACTCTGATAAATCCCACACCCCTCACTGGAACACTCTGATATATCCCACACCCCTCACTGTAACACTCTGATATATCCCACACCCCTCACTGTAACACTCTGATATATCCCACACCCCTCACTGTAACACTCTGATGTATCCCACATCCCTCACTGTAACACTCTGATATATCCCTCACACCCCTCACTGTCACACTCGAATATAGACCCACACCCCTCACTGCAATACTCTGATATACCCCACTCCCCTCACTGTAACTCTTTGATATATCCCACATCCCTCACTGTTAAACTCCGATATATCCCACACCGCTCACTGTAACACTCTGATATATCCCGCACCCCTCACAGTAACACTCTGATATATCCCCCACCCCTCACTGTAACACTCTGATATATCCCACATCCATCACTGTACCACTCTGATAGATCCCACACCTCTCACTGTAACACTCCGTTATAGACCCACACCTCTCACTGTAACACTCTGATATATCCCACACCCCTCACTGTAACACTCCGATATCGACCCACACCTCTCACTGCAACACTCTGATCCATCCCACTCCCCTCACTGTAACACTCTGATATCTCCCACATCCCTCAGTGTAACACTCTGATATATCCCACACCCCTCACTGTAACACTCTGATATATCCCACACCCCTCACGGTCACACTCTGATATATCCCACACCTCTCACTGTCACACTCCGATATATCCCACACCCCTTACGGTAACTCTCTGATATATCCCTCAGCCCTCACTGTAACACTCTGATATCTCCCACATCCCTCAGTGTAACACTCTGATATATCCCACACACCTCACTGTAACACTCTGATATATCCCACACCCCTCACTGTAACACTCTGATATATCCCACACCCCTCACGGTCACACTCTGATATATCCCACACCTCTCACTGTCACACTCCGATATATCCCACACCCCTTACGGTAACTCTCTGATATATCCCTCAGCCCTCACTGTAACACTCGGATATATCCCACACCCCTCACTGTAACAATCTGATATATCCCACACCCCTCACTGTAACACTCTGATATATCCCACACCCCTCACTGTAACACTCTGATATATCCCACACCCTTCACTGTAACACTCTGATATATCCCACACCCCTCACTGCAACACTCTGATTTATCCCACACCCCTCACTGTAACACTCTGATATATCCCACACCCCTCACAGTAACTCTCTGATATATCCCACACCCCTCACTGTAACACTCTGATATATCCCACACCCTTCACTGTAACACTCTGATATATCCCACACCCCTCACTGTAACACTCTGATATATACCACACCCCTCACTGTAACACTCTGATATATCCCACATCCCTCACTGTAACACTCTGATATCCCTCACACCCCTCACTGTAACACTCTGATCTATCCCACACCCCTCACTGTAACACTCTGATATATCCCACACCCCTCACTGCAACACTCTGATATATCCCACACCCCTCACTGTAACACTCTGATATATCCCACACCCCTCACAGTAACACTCTGATATATCCCACACCTCTCACTGTAACACTCCGATATAGACCCACACCCCTCACTGCAACACTCTGATATACCCCACTCCCCTCACTGTAACTCTTTGATATATCCCACATCCCTCACTGTTAAACTCCGATATATCCCACACCGCTCACTGTAACACTCTGACATATCCCACACCCCTCACAGGAACACTCTGATATATCCCACACCCCTCACAGTAATACTCTGATATATCCCACACCCCTCACAGTAACACTCTGATATATCCCCCACCCCTCACTGTAACACTCTGATATATCCCACATCCCTCACTGTAACACGCTGATATTTCCCACACCCCTCACTGTAACACTCTGATATATCCCACATCCCTCACTGTAACACGCTGATATTTCCCTCACCCCTCACTGCAACACTCTGATATACCCCACTCCCCTCACTGGAACTCTTTGATATATCCCACATCCCTCACTGTTAATCTCCAATATATCCCACACCGCTCACTGTAACACTCTGATATATCCCACACCCCTCACAGTAATACTCTGATATACCCCACTGCCCTCACTGGAACTCTTTGATATATCCCACATCCCTCACTGTTAATCTCCGATATATCCCACACCGCTCACTGTAACACTCTGATATATCCCACACCCCTCACAGTAATACTCCGATATATCCCACACCGCTCACTGTAACACTCTGATATATCCCACACCCCTCACAGTAACACTCTGATATATCCCACACCCCTCACAGTAACACTCTGATATATCCCACACCCCTCACAGTAATACTCTGATATATCCCACACCCCTCACAGTAACACTTTGATATATCCCCCATCCTCACTGCAACACTCTGATGTATCCCACATCCCTCACTGTAACACTCTGATATTTCCCACACCCCTCACTGTAACACTCTGATATACTCCACACCATAACTGTAACACTCTGATATATGCCACACCCCTCTCTGTACCACTCTGATGTATCCCACACCCCTCACTGTAACACACTGATATATCCCACACCCCTCACGGTAACTCTCTGAGATATCCCTCAGCCCTCACTGGAACAGTCGGATATATCCCACACCCCTCACTGTAACAATCTGATATATCCCACACCCCTCACTGTAACACTCTGATATATCCCACACCCCTCACTGTAACACTCTGATATATCCCACACCCCTCACTGGAACACTCTGATATATCCCACACCCCTCACTGTAACACTCTGATATCTCCCACACCCCTCACTGTAACACCCTGATATCCCTCAGACCCCTCACTGTAACACTCTGATATATCCCACACCCCTCACTGTTACACTCTGATGTATCCGACACCCCTCACGGTCACACTCTGATACATCCCACACCTCTCACTGTAACACTCCGATATATCCCACACCCCTCACTGTAACACTCGGATATATCCCACACCCCTCACTGAAACACTCTGATATATCCCACACCCCTCACAGTAACACTCTGATATAACCCACACCTCTCACTGTAACACTCCGATATAGACCCACTCCCCTCACTGCAACACTCTGATATACCCCACTCCCCTCACTGTCACACTCTGATATACCCCACTCCCCTCACTGGAACTCTTTGATATATCCCACATCCCTCACAGTAATACTCTGATATATCCCACACCCCTCACAGTAACACTCTGATATATCCCACACCCCTCACAGTAATACTCTGATATATCCCACACCCCTCACAGTAACACTCTGATATATCCCACACCCCTCACAGTAACACTCTGATATATCCCCCATCCTCACTGCAACACTCTGATATTTCCCACACCCGTCACTGTAACACTCTGATATACTCCACACCATAACTGTAACACTCTGATATATCCCACACCCCTCTCTGTACCACTCTGATATATCCCACACCTCTCAC
Source organism: Heterodontus francisci (assembly GCF_036365525.1). Classification (NCBI taxonomy): domain Eukaryota; kingdom Metazoa; phylum Chordata; class Chondrichthyes; order Heterodontiformes; family Heterodontidae; genus Heterodontus; species Heterodontus francisci. The sequence goes on from NW_027141321.1 coordinate 478,729, forward strand.
TGTAACACTCCGATACAGACCCACACCTCTCACTGTAACACTCTGATATATCCCACACCCCTCACTGTAACACTCCGATATATCCCACACCCCTCACTGTAACACTCTGATATATCCCACACCCCTCTCTGTAACACTCTGATATATCCCATACCCCTCACAGTCACACTCCGATATAGTCCAACACCTCTCACTGTAACACTCCAATATATCCCACACCCCTCACTGTAGCACTCTGATATATCCCACAGCCCTCACAGTAACACTCTGATATATCCCACACCACTCACTGTAACACTCTGATATATCCCACATCCCTCACTGTAACACTCTGATATATCCCACACCCCTCACAGTAACACTCTGATATATCCCACAGCCCTCACAGTAACACTCTGATATATCCCACACCCCTCACTGTAACACTCTGATATATCCCACACCCCTCACTGTAACACTCTGATATATCCCACACCCCTCACAGGAACACTCTGATATATCCCACACCCCTCACAGTAACACTCTGATATATCCCCCACCCCTCACTGTAACACTCTGAAATATCCCACACCCCTCACTATAACACTCTGATATACTCCACACCATAACTGTAACACTCTGATATATCCCATACCCCTCACAGTCACACTCCGATATAGACCCACACCTCTCACTGTAACACTCCAATATATCCCACACCCCTCACTGTAACACTCTGAAATATCCCACACCCCTCACTGTAACACTCTGATATACTCCACACCATAACTGTAACACTCTGATATATCCCATACCCCTCACAGTCACACTCCGATATAGACCCACACCTCTCACTGTAACACTCTGATATATCCCACACCCCTCACAGTAACACTCTGATATATCCCACACCCCTCACTGTAACACTCTGATATATCCCACACCCCTCACTGTAACACTCTGATATATCCCACACCCCTCACAGTAACACTCTGATATATCCCAGACCCCTCACTGTAACACTCTGATATATCCCACACCCCTCACTGTAACACTCTGATATATCCCACACCCCTCACTGTAACACTCTGATATATCCCACACCCCTCACTGTAACACTCCAATATATCCCACACCCCTCACTGTAACACTCTGATATATCCCACACCCCTCACAGTAACACTCTGATATATCCCACACCCCTCACTGTAACACTCTGATATATCCCACACCCCTACTGTAACACTCTGATATATCCCACACCCCTCACTGTAACACTCTGATATATCCCACACCCCTCACTGTAACACTCTGATATATCCCACACCCCTCACAGTAACACTCTGATATATCCCACACCCCTCACAGTAACACTCTGATATATCCCCCACCCCTCACTGGAACACTCTGAAATATCCCACATCCCTCACTGTAACACTGTGATATATCCCACACCCCTCACTGTAACACTGTAATATATCCCACACCCCTCACTGTGACACCCTGATATATCCCACACCCCTCACAGTAACTCTCTGATATACTCCACACCCCTCACTGTAACACTCTGATAAATCCCACACCCCTCACTGGAACACTCTGATATATCCCACACCCCTCACTGTAACACTCTGATATATCCCACACCCCTCACTGTAACACTCTGATATATCCCACACCCCTCACTGTATCACTCTGATGTATCCCACATCCCTCACTGTAACACTCTGATATCCCTCACACCCCTCACTGTAACACTCTGATATATCCCACACCCCTCACTGTAACACTCTGATATATCCCACACCCCTCACTGTAACACTCTGATGTATCCCACACACCTCACAGTAACACTCTAATATATCCCCACACCCCTCACTGTAACACTCTGATATTTCCCACACCCCTCTCTGTAACACTCTGATACATCCCACACCCCTCACTGTAACACTCTGATATATCCCACACCTCTCACTGTAGCACTCTGATATATCCCACACCCCTCACAGTAACACTCTGATATATCCCCCGCCCCTCACTGTAACACTCTGATATATCCCACATCCATCACTGTACCACTCTGATAGATCCCACACCTCTCACTGTAACACTCCGTTATAGACCCACACCTCTCACTGTAACACTCTGATATATCCCACACCCCTCACTGTAGCACTCCGATATAGACCCACACCTCTCACTGCAACACTCTGATCTATCCCACTCCCCTCACTGTATCACTCTGATATCTCCCACATCCCTCACTGTAACACTCTGATATATCCCACACACCTCACTGTAACACTCTGATATATCCCACACCCCTCACTGGAACACTGTGATATATCCCACACCCCTCACTGTAACACTCTGATATATTCCACACCCCTCACTGTCACACTCTGATCTCTCCCACACCCCTCACTGTTAAACTCCGATATATCCCACACCCCTCACTGCAACACTCTGATTTATCCCACACCCCTCACTGTAACACTCTGATCTATCCCATATCCCTCACAGTAACCCTCTGATATATCCCACACCCCTCACTGCAACACTCTGATTTATCCCACACCCCTCACTGTAACACTCTGATATATCCCACATCCCTCACTGTCACACTCTGATCTATCCCACACCACTCACTGTAACACTCTGATATATCCCACACCCCTCACTGTAACACTCTGATATATCCCACATCCCTCACTGTAACACTCTGATATCCCTCACACCCCTCACTGTAACACTCTGATCTATCCCACACCCCTCACTGTAACACTCTGATATATCCCACACCCCTCACTGCAACACTCTGATATATCCCACACCCCTCACTGTAACACTCTGATATATCCCACACCCCTCACAGTAACACTCTGATATATCCCACACCTCTCACTGTAACACTCCGATATAGACCCACACCCCTCACTGCAACACTCTGATATACGCCACTCCCCTCACTGTAACTCTTTGATATATCCCACATCCCTCACTGTTAAACTCCGATATATCCCACACCGCTCACTGTAACACTCTGATATATCCCACACCCCTCACAGGAACACTCTGATATATCCCACACCCCTCACAGTAATACTCTGATATATCCCACACCCCTCACAGTAACACTCTGATATATCCCCCACCCCTCACTGTAACACTCTGATATATCCCACATCCCTCACTGGAACACGCTGATATTTCCCACACCCCTCACTGTAACACTCTGATATACTCCACACCATAACCGTAACACTCTGATATATCCCACACCCCTCTCTGTACCACTCTGATATATCCCACACCTCTCACTGTAACACTCCAATATTGACCCACACCTCTCACTGTAACACTCTGATGTATCCCACACCCCTCACTGTAACACTCCTATACAGACCCACACCTCTCAATGTAACACTCTGATATATCCCACACCCCTCACTGTAACACTCTGATATATCCCACACCTCTCACTGTCACACTCCGATATATCCCACACCCCTCACGGTAACTCTCTGATATATCCCTCAGCCCTCACTGTTACACTCGGATATATCCCACACCCCTCACTGTAACACTCTGATATATCCCACACCCCTCACTGGCACACTCTGATCTCTCCCACACCCCTCACTGTTAAACTCCGATATATCCCACACCCCTCACTGTAACACTCTGATTTATCCCACACCCCTCACTGTAACACTCTGATATATCCCACACCCCTCACAGTAACTCTCTGATATATCCCACACCCCTCACTGTAACACTCTGATATATCCCATACCCCTCACTGTAACACTCTGATATATCCCACACCCCTCACTGCAACACTCTGATATATCCCACACCCCTCACTGTAACACTCTGATATATCCCACATCCCTCACTGTAACACTCTGATATCCCTCACACCCCTCACTGTAACACTCTGATCTATCCCACACCCCTCACTGTAACACTCTGATATATCCCACACCCCTCACTGCAACACTCTGATATATCCCACACCCCTCACTGTAACACTCTGATATATCCCACACCCCTCACAGTAACACTCTGATATATTCCACACCTCTCACTGCAACACTCCGATATAGACCCACACCCCTCACTGCAACACTCTGATATACCCCACTCCCCTCACTGTAACTATTTGATATATCCCACATCCCTCACTGTTAAACTCCGATATATCCCACACCGCTCACACTAACACTCTGATATATCCCACACCCCTCACAGGAACACTCTGATATATCCCACACCCCTCACAGTAATACTCTGATGTATCCCACACCCCTCACAGTAACACTCTGATATATCCCCCTCCTCTCACTGTAACACTCTGATATTTCCCACACCCCTCACTGTAACTCTCTGATATACTCCACACCATAACCGTAACACTCTGATATATCCCACACCCCTCTCTGTAACACTCTGATATATCCCACACCTCTCACTGTAACACTCCGATATCGACCCACACTTCTCACTGCAACACTCTGATGTATCCCACACCCCTCACTGTAACACTCCTATACAGACCCACACCTCTCACTGTAACACTGTGATATATCCCACACCCCTCACTGTAACACTCTGATATATCCCACTCCCCTCACTGTCACACTCTGATATCCCTCGCACCCCTCACTGTAACACTCTGATATCTCCCACATCCCTCACTGTAACACTCTGATATATCCCACACCCCTCACTGTAAAACCCTGATATGCCTCACACCCCTCACTGAAACACTCTGATATATCCCACACCCCTCACGGTCACACTCTGATATATCCCACACCTCTCACTGGAACACTCCGATATATCCCACACCCCTCACTGGAACACTCTGATATATCCCACACCCCTCACTGTAACACTCTGATATATCCCACACCCCTCACTGTAACACTCTGATGTATCCCACACCCCTCACTGTAACACACTGATATATCCCACACCCCTCACTGTAACACTCTGATATATCCCACACCCCTCACTGTAACACTCTGATATATCCCACACCCCTCACTGTAACACTCTGATCTATCCCACACCCCTCACTGTAACACTCTGATATATCCCACACCCCTCACTGCAACACTCTGATATATCCCACACCCCTCACTGCAACACTCTGATATATCCCACACCCCTCACAGTAACACTCTGATATATCCCACACCCCTCACAGTAACACTCTGATATATCCCACACCTCTCACTGTAACACTCCGATATAGACCCACACCCCTCACTGCAACACTCTGATATACCCCACTCCCCTCACTGTAACTATTTGATATATCCCACATCCCTCACTGTTAAACTCCGATATATCCCACACCGCTCACTGTAACACTCTGATATATCCCACACCCCTCACAGGAACACTCTGATATATCCCGCACCCCTCACTGTTAAACTCCGATATATCCCACACCCCTCACTGTAACATTCTGATATATCCCATATCCCTCACAGTAACACTCTGATATATCCCACACCCCTCACTGTAACACTCTGATATATCCCACACCCCTCACTGGAACACTCTGATATATCCCACACCCCTCACTGTTACACTCTGATATCTCCCACACCCCTCACTGTAACACCCTGATATCCCTCAGACCCCTCACTGTAACACTCTGATATATCCCACACCCCTCACTGTTACACTCTGATGTATCCCACACCCCTCACGGTCACACTCTGATACATCCCACACCTCTCACTGTAACACTCTGATACATCCCACACCCCTCACTGTAACACTCTGATATATCCCACACCTCTCACTGTAACACTCTGATATATTCCACACCCCTCACAGTAACACTCTGATATATCCCACACCCCTCACTGTAACACTCTGATATATTCCACACCCCTCACAGTAACACTCTGATATATCCCACACCCCTCACTGTAACACTCTGATATATTCCGCACCCCTCACAGTAACACTCTGATATATCCCACACCCCTCACTGTAACACTCTGATATATCCCACACCCCTCACTGTAACACTCTGATATATCCCACACCCCTCACAGTAACACTCTGATATATCCCACACCCCTCACTGTAACACTCTGATATATCCCACACCCCTCACTGTAACACTCTGATATACCCCACTCCCCTCACTGGAACTCTTTGATATATCCCACATCCCTCACTGTTAATCTCCGATATATCCCACACCGCTCACTGTAACACTCTGATATATCCCACATCCCTCACTGTTAAACTCCAATATATCCCACACCGCTCACTGTAACACTCTGATATATCCCACACCCCTCACTGTAACACTCTGATATATCCCACACCCCTCACTGTCACACTCTGATATATCCCACACCCCTCACTGTAACACTCTGATATATCCCACACCCCTCACTGTAACACTCTGATATACTCCACACCGCTCACTGTAACACTCTGATATATCCCACACCCCTCACTGTAACACTCTGATATATCCCACACCCCTCACTGTCACACTCTGATATATCCCACACCCCTCACAGTAACACTCTGATTTCTCCCACAGCCCTCACAGTAACACTCTGATATATCCCACACCCCTCACTGTAACACTCTGATATATCCCACACCCCTCACTGTAACACTCTGATATATCCCACACCCCTCACTGTAACACTCTGATATATCCCACACCCCTCACTGTTACACTCTGATGTATCCCACACCCCTCACGGTCACACTCTGATACATCCCACACCTCTCACTGTAACACTCTGATACATCCCACACCCCTCACTGTAACACTCTGATATATCCCACACCTCTCACTGTAACACTCTGATATATTCCACACCCCTCACAGTAACACTCTGATATATCCCACACCCCTCACTGTAACACTCTGATATATTCCACACCCCTCACAGTAACACTCTGATATATCCCACACCCCTCACTGTAACACTCTGATATATTCCGCACCCCTCACAGTAACACTCTGATATATCCCACACCCCTCACTGTAACACTCTGATATATCCCACACCCCTCACTGTAACACTCTGATATATCCCACACCCCTCACAGTAACACTCTGATATATCCCACACCCCTCACTGTAACACTCTGATATATCCCACACCCCTCACTGTAACACTCTGATATACCCCACTCCCCTCACTGGAACTCTTTGATATATCCCACATCCCTCACTGTTAATCTCCGATATATCCCACACCGCTCACTGTAACACTCTGATATATCCCACATCCCTCACTGTTAAACTCCAATATATCCCACACCGCTCACTGTAACACTCTGATATATCCCACACCCCTCACTGTAACACTCTGATATATCCCACACCCCTCACTGTCACACTCTGATATATCCCACACCCCTCACTGTAACACTCTGATATATCCCACACCCCTCACTGTAACACTCTGATATACTCCACACCGCTCACTGTAACACTCTGATATATCCCACACCCCTCACTGTAACACTCTGATATATCCCACACCCCTCACTGTCACACTCTGATATATCCCACACCCCTCACAGTAACACTCTGATTTCTCCCACAGCCCTCACAGTAACACTCTGATATATCCCACACCCCTCACTGTAACACTCTGATATATCCCACACCCCTCACTGTAACACTCTGATATATCCCACACCCCTCACTGTAACACTCTGATATATCCCACACCCCTCACTGTAACACTCTGATATATCCCACACCCCTCACAGTAACACTCTGATATCTCCCACACCCCTCACAGTAACACTCTGATATATCCCCCACCCCTCACTGTAACACTCTGAAATATCCCACATCCCTCACTGCAACACTCTGATATTTCCCACACCCCTCACTGTAACACTCCGATATAGACCCACACCTCTCACTGTCACGCTCTGATATATCCCACACCCCTCACTGTAACACTCTGATATATTCCACACCTCTCACTGTAACACTCTGATATATCCCACAGTCCTCACTGTTAAACTCCGAAATATCCCACACCGCTCAGTGTGACACTCTGATATATCCCACACCCCTCACAGGAACACTCTGATGTATCCCACACCCCTCACAGTAATACTCTGATATATCCCCCACCCCTCACTGTAACACTCTGATATTTCCCACATCCCTCACTGTAACACTCTGATATTTCCCACACCCCTCACTGTAACACTCTGATATACTCCACACCATAACCGTAATACTCTGATATAGCCCACAACCCTCTCTGTACCACTCTGATATATCCCACACCTCTCACTGTAACACTCCGATATCGACCCACACCTCTCACTGTAACACTCTGATGTATCCCACACCCCTCACTGTAGCACTCCTATGCAGACCCACACCTCTCACTGTAACACTCTGATATATCCCACACCCCTCACTGTCACACTCTGATATATCCCACACCTCTCACTGTAACACTCTGAGAAATCCCACTCCCCTCACTGTAACACTCTGATATCCCTCACACCCCTCACTGCAACACTCTGATATATCCCACACCCCTCACTGAAACACTCTGATATCTCCCACATCCCTCACTGCAACACTCTGATATATCCCACACCCCTCACTGTAAAACCCTGATATGCCTCACACCCCTCACTGTAACACTCTGATATATCCCACACCCCTCACTGTAACACTCTGATATATCCCACACCCCTCACGGTCACACTCTGATATATCCCACACCTCTCACTGTAACACTCCGATATATCCCACACCCCTCACTGGAACACTCTGATATATCCCACACCCCTCACTGTAACACTCTGATGTATCCCACACCCCTCACTGTAACACACTGATATCTCCATCACCCCTCACCGTAACTCTCTGAAATATCCCTCAGCCCTCACTGGAACAATCTGATATATCCCACACCCCTCACTGTAACTCTCTGATATATCCCACACCCCTCACTGTAGCACTCTGATATCTCCCACACCCCTCACTGTAACACTCTGATATATCCCACACCCCTCACTGTCACACTCTGATATATCCCGCACCCCTCACTGTAACACTCTGATATATCCCGCACCCCTCACTGTTAAACTCCGATATATCCCACACCCCTCACTGTAACACTCTGATTTATCCCACACCCCTCACTGTAACACTCTGATATATCCCATATCCCTCACAGTAACACTCTGATATATCCCACACCCCACACTGTAACACTCTGATATATCCCACACCCCTCACTGTAACACCCTGATATCCCTCAGTCCCCTCACTGTAACACCCTGATATCCCTCAGACCCCTCACTGTAACACTCTGATATATCCCACACCCCTCACTGTAACACTCTGATATATCCCACACCCCTCACTGTTGCACTCTGATATATCCCACACCCCTCACTGTAACACTCTGATATATCCCACACCCCTCACTGTAACACTCTGATATATCCCACACCCCTCACTGTTGCACTCTGATATATCCCACACCCCTCACTGTAACACTCTGATATATCCCACACCCCTCACTGTAACACTCTGATATCGACCCACACCTCTCACTGTAACACTCTGATATATCCCACACCCCTCACTGTAACACTCTGATATACTCCACACCGCTCACTGTAACACTCTGATATATCCCACACCCCTCACTGTAACACTCTGATATATCCCACACCCCTCACTGTCACACTCTGATATATCCCACACCCCTCACAGTAACACTCTGATTTCTCCCACAGCCCTCACAGTAACACTCTGATATATCCCACACCCCTCACTGTAACACTCTGATATATCCCACACCCCTCACTGTAACACTCTGATATATCCCACACCCCTCACTGTAACACTCTGATATATCCCACACCCCTCACTGTAACACTCTGATATATCCCACACCCCTCACAGTAACACTCTGATATCTCCCACACCCCTCACAGTAACACTCTGATATATCCCCCACCCCTCACTGTAACACTCTGAAATATCCCACATCCCTCACTGCAACACTCTGATATTTCCCACACCCCTCACTGTAACACTCCGATATAGACCCACACCTCTCACTGTCACGCTCTGATATATCCCACACCCCTCACTGTAACACTCTGATATATTCCACACCTCTCACTGTAACACTCTGATATATCCCACAGTCCTCACTGTTAAACTCCGAAATATCCCACACCGCTCAGTGTGACACTCTGATATATCCCACACCCCTCACAGGAACACTCTGATGTATCCCACACCCCTCACAGTAATACTCTGATATATCCCCCACCCCTCACTGTAACACTCTGATATTTCCCACATCCCTCACTGTAACACTCTGATATTTCCCACACCCCTCACTGTAACACTCTGATATACTCCACACCATAACCGTAATACTCTGATATAGCCCACAACCCTCTCTGTACCACTCTGATATATCCCACACCTCTCACTGTAACACTCCGATATCGACCCACACCTCTCACTGTAACACTCTGATGTATCCCACACCCCTCACTGTAGCACTCCTATGCAGACCCACACCTCTCACTGTAACACTCTGATATATCCCACACCCCTCACTGTCACACTCTGATATATCCCACACCTCTCACTGTAACACTCTCAGAAATCCCACTCCCCTCACTGTAACACTCTGATATCCCTCACACCCCTCACTGCAACACTCTGATATATCCCACACCCCTCACTGAAACACTCTGATATCTCCCACATCCCTCACTGCAACACTCTGATATATCCCACACCCCTCACTGTAAAACCCTGATATGCCTCACACCCCTCACTGTAACACTCTGATATATCCCACACCCCTCACTGTAACACTCTGATATATCCCACACCCCTCACGGTCACACTCTGATATATCCCACACCCCTCACTGTAACACTCTGATATATCCCACACCCCTCACTGTAACACTCTGATATATCCCACACCCCTCACAGTAACACTCTGATATATCCCACACCCCTCACTGTAACACTCTGATATATCCCACACCCCTCACTGTAACACTCTGATATACCCCACTCCCCTCACTGGAACTCTTTGATATATCCCACATCCCTCACTGTTAATCTCCGATATATCCCACACCGCTCACTGTAACACTCTGATATATCCCACATCCCTCACTGTTAAACTCCAATATATCCCACACCGCTCACTGTAACACTCTGATATATCCCACACCCCTCACTGTAACACTCTGATATATCCCACACCCCTCACTGTCACACTCTGATATATCCCACACCCCTCACTGTAACACTCTGATATATCCCACACCCCTCACTGTAACACTCTGATATACTCCACACCGCTCACTGTAACACTCTGATATATCCCACACCCCTCACTGTAACACTCTGATATATCCCACACCCCTCACTGTCACACTCTGATATATCCCACACCCCTCACAGTAACACTCTGATTTCTCCCACAGCCCTCACAGTAACACTCTGATATATCCCACACCCCTCACTGTAACACTCTGATATATCCCACACCCCTCACTGTAACACTCTGATATATCCCACACCCCTCACTGTAACACTCTGATATATCCCACACCCCTCACTGTAACACTCTGATATATCCCACACCCCTCACAGTAACACTCTGATATCTCCCACACCCCTCACAGTAACACTCTGATATATCCCCCACCCCTCACTGTAACACTCTGAAATATCCCACATCCCTCACTGCAACACTCTGATATTTCCCACACCCCTCACTGTAACACTCCGATATAGACCCACACCTCTCACTGTCACGCTCTGATATATCCCACACCCCTCACTGTAACACTCTGATATATTCCACACCTCTCACTGTAACACTCTGATATATCCCACAGTCCTCACTGTTAAACTCCGAAATATCCCACACCGCTCAGTGTGACACTCTGATATATCCCACACCCCTCACAGGAACACTCTGATGTATCCCACACCCCTCACAGTAATACTCTGATATATCCCCCACCCCTCACTGTAACACTCTGATATTTCCCACATCCCTCACTGTAACACTCTGATATTTCCCACACCCCTCACTGTAACACTCTGATATACTCCACACCATAACCGTAATACTCTGATATAGCCCACAACCCTCTCTGTACCACTCTGATATATCCCACACCTCTCACTGTAACACTCCGATATCGACCCACACCTCTCACTGTAACACTCTGATGTATCCCACACCCCTCACTGTAGCACTCCTATGCAGACCCACACCTCTCACTGTAACACTCTGATATATCCCACACCCCTCACTGTCACACTCTGATATATCCCACACCTCTCACTGTAACACTCTGAGAAATCCCACTCCCCTCACTGTAACACTCTGATATCCCTCACACCCCTCACTGCAACACTCTGATATATCCCACACCCCTCACTGAAACACTCTGATATCTCCCACATCCCTCACTGCAACACTCTGATATATCCCACACCCCTCACTGTAAAACCCTGATATGCCTCACACCCCTCACTGTAACACTCTGATATATCCCACACCCCTCACTGTAACACTCTGATATATCCCACACCCCTCACGGTCACACTCTGATATATCCCACACCTCTCACTGTAACACTCCGATATATCCCACACCCCTCACTGGAACACTCTGATATATCCCACACCCCTCACTGTAACACTCTGATGTATCCCACACCCCTCACTGTAACACACTGATATCTCCATCACCCCTCACCGTAACTCTCTTATATATCCCTCAGCCCTCACTGGAACAATCTGATATATCCCACACCCCTCACTGTAACTCTCTGATATATCCCACACCCCTCACTGTAGCACTCTGATATCTCCCACACCCCTCACTGTAACACTCTGATATATCCCACACCCCTCACTGTCACACTCTGATATATCCCGCACCCCTCACTGTAACACTCTGATATATCCCGCACCCCTCACTGTTAAACTCCGATATATCCCACACCCCTCACTGTAACACTCTGATTTATCCCACACCCCTCACTGTAACACTCTGATATATCCCATATCCCTCACAGTAACACTCTGATATATCCCACACCCCACACTGTAACACTCTGATATATCCCACACCCCTCACTGTAACACCCTGATATCCCTCAGTCCCCTCACTGTAACACCCTGATATCCCTCAGACCCCTCACTGTAACACTCTGATATATCCCACACCCCTCACTGTAACACTCTGATATATCCCACACCCCTCACTGTTGCACTCTGATATATCCCACACCCCTCACTGTAACACTCTGATATATCCCACACCCCTCACTGTAACACTCTGATATATCCCACACCCCTCACTGTTGCACTCTGATATATCCCACACCCCTCACTGTAACACTCTGATATATCCCACACCCCTCACTGTAACACTCTGATATCGACCCACACCTCTCACTGTAACACTCTGATATATCCCACACCCCTCACTGTAACACTCTGATATACTCCACACCGCTCACTGTAACACTCTGATATATCCCACACCCCTCACTGTAACACTCTGATATATCCCACACCCCTCACTGTCACACTCTGATATATCCCACACCCCTCACAGTAACACTCTGATTTCTCCCACAGCCCTCACAGTAACACTCTGATATATCCCACACCCCTCACTGTAACACTCTGATATATCCCACACCCCTCACTGTAACACTCTGATATATCCCACACCCCTCACTGTAACACTCTGATATATCCCACACCCCTCACTGTAACACTCTGATATATCCCACACCCCTCACAGTAACACTCTGATATCTCCCACACCCCTCACAGTAACACTCTGATATATCCCCCACCCCTCACTGTAACACTCTGAAATATCCCACATCCCTCACTGCAACACTCTGATATTTCCCACACCCCTCACTGTAACACTCCGATATAGACCCACACCTCTCACTGTCACGCTCTGATATATCCCACACCCCTCACTGTAACACTCTGATATATTCCACACCTCTCACTGTAACACTCTGATATATCCCACAGTCCTCACTGTTAAACTCCGAAATATCCCACACCGCTCAGTGTGACACTCTGATATATCCCACACCCCTCACAGGAACACTCTGATGTATCCCACACCCCTCACAGTAATACTCTGATATATCCCCCACCCCTCACTGTAACACTCTGATATTTCCCACATCCCTCACTGTAACACTCTGATATTTCCCACACCCCTCACTGTAACACTCTGATATACTCCACACCATAACCGTAATACTCTGATATAGCCCACAACCCTCTCTGTACCACTCTGATATATCCCACACCTCTCACTGTAACACTCCGATATCGACCCACACCTCTCACTGTAACACTCTGATGTATCCCACACCCCTCACTGTAGCACTCCTATGCAGACCCACACCTCTCACTGTAACACTCTGATATATCCCACACCCCTCACTGTCACACTCTGATATATCCCACACCTCTCACTGTAACACTCTGAGAAATCCCACTCCCCTCACTGTAACACTCTGATATCCCTCACACCCCTCACTGCAACACTCTGATATATCCCACACCCCTCACTGAAACACTCTGATATCTCCCACATCCCTCACTGCAACACTCTGATATATCCCACACCCCTCACTGTAAAACCCTGATATGCCTCACACCCCTCACTGTAACACTCTGATATATCCCACACCCCTCACTGTAACACTCTGATATATCCCACACCCCTCACGGTCACACTCTGATATATCCCACACCTCTCACTGTAACACTCCGATATATCCCACACCCCTCACTGGAACACTCTGATATATCCCACACCCCTCACTGTAACACTCTGATGTATCCCACACCCCTCACTGTAACACACTGATATCTCCATCACCCCTCACCGTAACTCTCTTATATATCCCTCAGCCCTCACTGGAACAATCTGATATATCCCACACCCCTCACTGTAACTCTCTGATATATCCCACACCCCTCACTGTAGCACTCTGATATCTCCCACACCCCTCACTGTAACACTCTGATATATCCCACACCCCTCACTGTCACACTCTGATATATCCCGCACCCCTCACTGTAACACTCTGATATATCCCGCACCCCTCACTGTTAAACTCCGATATATCCCACACCCCTCACTGTAACACTCTGATTTATCCCACACCCCTCACTGTAACACTCTGATATATCCCATATCCCTCACAGTAACACTCTGATATATCCCACACCCCACACTGTAACACTCTGATATATCCCACACCCCTCACTGTAACACCCTGATATCCCTCAGTCCCCTCACTGTAACACCCTGATATCCCTCAGACCCCTCACTGTAACACTCTGATATATCCCACACCCCTCACTGTAACACTCTGATATATCCCACACCCCTCACTGTTGCACTCTGATATATCCCACACCCCTCACTGTAACACTCTGATATATCCCACACCCCTCACTGTAACACTCTGATATATCCCACACCCCTCACTGTTGCACTCTGATATATCCCACACCCCTCACTGTAACACTCTGATATATCCCACACCCCTCACTGTAACACTCTGATATCGACCCACACCTCTCACTGTAACACTCTGATATATCCCACACCCCTCACTGTTGCACTCTGATATATCCCACACCCCTCACTGTAACACTCTGATATATCCCACACCCCTCACTGTAACACTCTGATATATCCCACACCCCTCACTGTTACACTCTGATGTATCCCACACCCCTCATGGTCACACTCTGATACATCCCACACCTCTCACTGTAACACTCCGATATATCCCACACCCCTCACTGTAACACTCGGATATATCCCACACCCCTCACTGTAACACTCTGATATATCCCACACCCCTCACTGTAACACTCTGATATTTCCCACACCCCTCACTGTCACACTGTGATATATCCCCCATCCTCACTGCAACACTCTGATGTATCCCACATCCCTCACTGTAACACTCTGATATTTCCCACACCCCTCACTGTAACACTCTGATATACTCCACACCATAACTGTAACACTCTGATATATCCCACACCCCTCTCTGTACCACTCTGATATATCCCACACCTGTCACTGTAACACTCCGATACAGACCCACACCTCTCACTGTAACACTCTGATATATCCCACACCCCTCACAGTAACACTCCGATATAGACCCACACCTCTCACTGTAACACTCTGATATATCCCACACCCCTCACTGGAACACTCTGATATTTCCCACACCTCTCACTGCAACACTCTGATATATCCCACACCTCTCATTGTAACACTCTGATATATCCCACACCCCTCACAGTAACACTCTGATGTATCCCACACCCCTCACTGTAACACTCTGATATATCCCACACCCCTCACTGTAACACTCTGATATATCCCACACCCCTCACAGTAACACTCTGATATATCCCACACCCCTCACAGTAACACTCTGATATATCCCACACCCCTCACAGTAACACTCAGATATATCCCCCACCCCTCACTGTAACACTCCGATATAGACCCACACCTCTCACTGTAACGCTCTGATATATCCCACACCCCTCACTGTAACACTCTGATATATCCCACACCTCTCACTGGAACACTCTGATATATCCCACAGTCCTCACTGTTAAACTCCGAAATATCCCACACCCCTCACTGTAGCACTCTGATGTATCCCACACCCCTCACTGTAACACTCTGATATATCCCACACCCCTCACTGTAACACTCTGATATATCCCACACCCCTCACAGTAACACTCTGATATATCCCACACCCCTCACTGTAACACCCTTATATCCCTCAGACCCCTCACTGTAACACTCTGATATATCCCACACCCCTCACTGTAACACTCTGATATATCCCACACCCCTCACTGTAACACTCTGATATATCCCACACCTCTCACTGCAACACTCCGATATATCCCACACCCCTCACTGTAACACTCGGATATATCCCACACCCCTCACTGTAACACCCTGAAATCCCTCAGACCCCTCACTGTAACACTCTGATATATCCCACACCCCTCACTGTAACACTCTGATATATCCCACACCCCTCACTGTAAACTCTGATATATCCCACACCCCTCACAGTAACTCTCTGATATATCCCACACCCCTCACAGTAACACTCTGATATATCCCACACCCCTCACTGTTACACTCTGATATATCCCACACCCCTCACTGCAACACTCTGTTATGTCCCACATCCCTCACTGTAACACTCTGATATCCCTCACACCCCTCACTGTAACACTCTGATATATCCCACACCCCTCACTGAAACACTCTGATATATACCACACCCCTCACTGAAACACTCTGATATATACCACACCCCTCACTGTTACACTCTGATATTTCCCACACCCCTCACTGTAACACTCTGATATATCCCACACCCCTCACTGTAACACTCTGATATATCCCACACCCCTCACCGTAACACTCTGATATATCCCACACCTCTCACTGTAACACTCTGATATATCCCACATCCCTCACTGTAACACTCTGATATCCCTCACACCCCTCACTGTAACACTCTGATATATCCCACACCCCTCACTGTAACACTCTGATATATCCCACACCCCTCACTGTAACACTCTGATATATCCCACACCCCTCACAGTAACACTCTGATATATCCCACACCTCTCACTGTAACACTCCGATATAGACCCACACCCCTCACTGCAACACTCTGATATACCCCTCTCCCCTCACTGTAACTCTTTGATATATCCCACATCCCTCACTGTTAAACTCCGATATATCCCACACCGCTCACTGTAACACTCTGATATATCCCACACCGCTCACAGTAACACTCTGATATATCCCACACCCCTCACAGTCACACTCTGATATATCCCCCACCCCTCACTGTAACACTCTGATATATCCCACATCCCTCACTGTAACACTCTGATATAGACCCACACCTCTCACTGTAACACTCCGATGTAGACCCACACCTCTCACTGTAACACTCTGATATATCCTACATCCCTCACTGTAACACTCTGATGTGTCCCACATCCCTCACTGTAACACTCCGATATAGACCCACACCTCTCACTGTAACCCTCTGGTATATCCCACACCCCTCACTCTAACACTCTGATATATCCCACACCCCTCACAGTAACACTCTGATGTATCCCACACCCCTCACTGTAACGCTCTGATATATCCCACACCCCTCACTGTTAAACTCCGAAATATCCCACACCCCTCACTGTAGCACTCTGATATATCCCGCACCCCTCACTGTAACACTCTGATATATCCCACACCCCTCACTGTAACACTCTGATATATCCCACACCCCTCACAGTAACACTCTGATATATCCCACACCCCTCACTGTAACACCCTGATATCCCTCAGACCCCTCACTGTAACACTCTGATATATCCCACACCCCTCACTGTAACACTCTGATATATCCCACACCCCTCACTGTAACACTCCGATATATCCCACACCTCTCACTGCAACATTCCGATATATCCCACACCCCTCACTGTAACACTCGGATATATCCCACACCCCTCACTGTAACACCCTGAAATCCCTCAGACCCCTCACTGGAACACTCTGATATCCCTCACACCCCTCACTGAAACACTCTGATATATACCACACCCCTCACTGAAACACTCTGATATATACCACACCCCTCACCGTAACACTCTGATATATCCCACATCCCTCACTGTAACACTCTGATATCCCTCACACCCCTCACTGTAACACTCTGATATATCCCACACCCCTCACTGTAACACTCTGATATATCCCACACCCCTCACTGTCACACTCTGATATATCCCACACCCCTCACTGTAACACTCTGATATATCCCACACCCCTCACAGTAACACTCTGATATATCCCACACCCCTCACTGCAACACTCTGATATATCCCACACCCCTCACTGTAACTCTTTGATATATCCCACATCCCTCACTGTTAAACTCCGATATATCCCACACCGCTCACTGTAACACTCTGATATATCCCACACCGCTCACAGTAACACTCTGATATATCCCACACCCCTCACAGTAATACTCTGATATATCCCACACCCCTCACAGAAACACTCTGATATATCCCCCACCCCTCACTGTAACACTCTGATATATCCCACATCCCTCACTGTAACACTCTGATATTTCCCACACCCCTCACTGTCACACTCTGATATACTCCACACCATAACGTTAACACTCTGATATATCCCACACCCCTCACAGTAACACTCCGATATAGACCCACACCTCTCACTGTAACACTCTGATATATCCCACATCCCTCACTGTAACACTCTGATATTTCCCACACCCCTCACTGTAACACTCTGATATATCCCACACCCCTCACAGTAACACTCCGATATAGACCCACACCTCTCACTGTAACACTCTGGTATATCCCACACCCCTCACTGTAACACTCTGATATATCCCACACCCCTCACTGTAACACTCTGATATATCCCACTCCCCTCACTCTAACACTCTGATATATGCCACACCCCTCACAGTAACACTCTGATGTATCCCACACCCCTCACTGTAACACTCTGATATATCCCACACCCCTCACTGTAACACTCTGATATATCCCACACCCCTCACTGTAACACTCTGATATATCCCACACCCCTCACAGTAACACTCTGATATATCCCACACCCCTCACAGTAACACTCTGATATATCCCACACCCCTCACAGTAACACTCTGATATATCCCACACCCCTCACTGTAACACTCTGATATATCCCACATCCCTCACTGTAACACTCTGATATTTCCCACACCCCTCACTGTAACACTCTGATATACTCCACACCATAACTGTAACACTCTGATAAATCCCACACCTCTCACTGTAACACTCCGATATTGACCCACACCTCTCACTGTAACGCTCTGATATATCCCACACCCCTCACTGTAACACTCTGATATATCCCACACCTCTCACTGTAACACTCTGATATATCCCACAGTCCTCACTGTTAAACTCCGAAATATCCCACACCCCTCACTGTAGCACTCTGATATATCCCACACCCCTCACTGTAACACTCTGATATATCCCACACCCCTCACTGTAACACTCTGATATATCCCACACCCCTCACAGTAACACTCTGATATATCCCACACCCCTCACTGTAACACCCTGATATCCCTCAGACCCCTCACTGTAACACTCTGATATATCCCACACCCCTCACTGTAACACTCTGTTATATCCCACACCCCTCACTGTAACACTCTGATATATCCCACACCTCTCACTGCAACACTCCGATATATCCCACACCCCTCACTGTAACACTCGGATATATCCCACACCCCTCACTGTAACACCCTGAAATCCCTCAGACCCCTCACTGTAACACTCTGATATATCCCACACCCCTCACTGTAACACTCTGATATATCCCACACCCCTCACTGTAACACTCTGATATATCCCACACCCCTCACTGTAAACTCTGTTATATCCCACACCCCTCACAGTAACTCTCTGATATATCCCACACCCCTCACTGTAACACTCTGATATATCCCACACCCCTCACTGTAACACCCTGAAATCCCTCAGACCCCTCACTGGAACACTCTGATATCCCTCACACCCCTCACTGAAACACTCTGATATATACCACACCCCTCACTGAAACACTCTGATATATACCACACCCCTCACCGTAACACTCTGATATATCCCACATCCCTCACTGTAACACTCTGATATCCCTCACACCCCTCACTGTAACACTCTGATATATCCCACACCCCTCACTGTAACACTCTGATATATCCCACACCCCTCACTGTCACACTCTGATATATCCCACACCCCTCACTGTAACACTCTGATATATCCCACACCCCTCACAGTAACACTCTGATATATCCCACACCCCTCACTGCAACACTCTGATATATCCCACACCCCTCACTGTAACTCTTTGATATATCCCACATCCCTCACTGTTAAACTCCGATATATCCCACACCGCTCACTGTAACACTCTGATATATCCCACACCGCTCACAGTAACACTCTGATATATCCCACACCCCTCACAGTAATACTCTGATATATCCCACACCCCTCACAGAAACACTCTGATATATCCCCCACCCCTCACTGTAACACTCTGATATATCCCACATCCCTCACTGTAACACTCTGATATTTCCCACACCCCTCACTGTCACACTCTGATATACTCCACACCATAACCGTAACACTCTGATATATCCCACACCCCTCACAGTAACACTCCGATATAGACCCACACCTCTCACTGTAACACTCTGATATATCCCACATCCCTCACTGTAACACTCTGATATTTCCCACACCCCTCACTGTAACACTCTGATATATCCCACACCCCTCACAGTAACACTCCGATATAGACCCACACCTCTCACTGTAACACTCTGGTATATCCCACACCCCTCACTGTAACACTCTGATATATCCCACACCCCTCACTGTAACACTCTGATATATCCCACTCCCCTCACTCTAACACTCTGATATATGCCACACCCCTCACAGTAACACTCTGATGTATCCCACACCCCTCACTGTAACACTCTGATATATCCCACACCCCTCACTGTAACACTCTGATATATCCCACACCCCTCACTGTAACACTCTGATATATCCCACACCCCTCACAGTAACACTCTGATATATCCCACACCCCTCACAGTAACACTCTGATATATCCCACACCCCTCACAGTAACACTCTGATATATCCCACACCCCTCACTGTAACACTCTGATATATCCCACATCCCTCACTGTAACACTCTGATATTTCCCACACCCCTCACTGTAACACTCTGATATACTCCACACCATAACTGTAACACTCTGATAAATCCCACACCTCTCACTGTAACACTCCGATATTGACCCACACCTCTCACTGTAACGCTCTGATATATCCCACACCCCTCACTGTAACACTCTGATATATCCCACACCTCTCACTGTAACACTCTGATATATCCCACAGTCCTCACTGTTAAACTCCGAAATATCCCACACCCCTCACTGTAGCACTCTGATATATCCCACACCCCTCACTGTAACACTCTGATATATCCCACACCCCTCACTGTAACACTCTGATATATCCCACACCCCTCACAGTAACACTCTGATATATCCCACACCCCTCACTGTAACACCCTGATATCCCTCAGACCCCTCACTGTAACACTCTGATATATCCCACACCCCTCACTGTAACACTCTGTTATATCCCACACCCCTCACTGTAACACTCTGATATATCCCACACCTCTCACTGCAACACTCCGATATATCCCACACCCCTCACTGTAACACTCGGATATATCCCACACCCCTCACTGTAACACCCTGAAATCCCTCAGACCCCTCACTGTAACACTCTGATATATCCCACACCCCTCACTGTAACACTCTGATATATCCCACACCCCTCACTGTAACACTCTGATATATCCCACACCCCTCACTGTAAACTCTGTTATATCCCACACCCCTCACAGTAACTCTCTGATATATCCCACACCCCTCACTGTAACACTCTGATATATCCCACATCCCTCACTGTTGCACTCTGATATATCCCACACCCCTCACTGTAACACTCTGATATATCCCACACCCCTCACTGAAACACTCTGATATATACCACACCCCTCACTGAAACACTCTGATATATACCACACCCCTCACTGTAACACTCTGATATATCCCACACCCCTCACTGTAACACTCTGATATATCCCACACTCCTCACTGTAACACTCTGATATATCCCACACCCCTCACCGTAACACTCTGATATATACCACACCCCTCACTGTTACACTCTGATATTTCCCACACCCCTCACTGTAACACTCTGATATATCCCACACCCCTCACTGTAACACTCTGATATATCCCACACCCCTCACCGTAACACTCTGATATAGACCCACACCTCTCACTGTAACCCTCTGGTATATCCCACACCCCTCACTCTAACACTCTGATATATCCCACACCCCTCACAGTAACACTCTGATGTATCCCACACCCCTCACTGTAACGCTCTGATATATCCCACACCCCTCACTGTTAAACTCCGAAATATCCCACACCCCTCACTGTAGCACTCTGATATATCCCGCACCCCTCACTGTAACACTCTGATATATCCCACACCCCTCACTGTAACACTCCGATATATCCCACACCTCTCACTGCAACATTCCGATATATCCCACACCCCTCACTGTAACACTCGGATATATCCCACACCCCTCACTGTAACACCCTGAAATCCCTCAGACCCCTCACTGGAACACTCTGATATCCCTCACACCCCTCACTGAAACACTCTGATATATACCACACCCCTCACTGAAACACTCTGATATATACCACACCCCTCACCGTAACACTCTGATATATCCCACATCCCTCACTGTAACACTCTGATATCCCTCACACCCCTCACTGTAACACTCTGATATATCCCACACCCCTCACTGTAACACTCTGATATATCCCACACCCCTCACTGTCACACTCTGATATATCCCACACCCCTCACTGTAACACTCTGATATATCCCACACCCCTCACAGTAACACTCTGATATATCCCACACCCCTCACTGCAACACTCTGATATATCCCACACCCCTCACTGTAACTCTTTGATATATCCCACATCCCTCACTGTTAAACTCCGATATATCCCACACCGCTCACTGTAACACTCTGATATATCCCACACCGCTCACAGTAACACTCTGATATATCCCACACCCCTCACAGTAATACTCTGATATATCCCACACCCCTCACAGAAACACTCTGATATATCCCCCACCCCTCACTGTAACACTCTGATATATCCCACATCCCTCACTGTAACACTCTGATATTTCCCACACCCCTCACTGTCACACTCTGATATACTCCACACCATAACGTTAACACTCTGATATATCCCACACCCCTCACAGTAACACTCCGATATAGACCCACACCTCTCACTGTAACACTCTGATATATCCCACATCCCTCACTGTAACACTCTGATATTTCCCACACCCCTCACTGTAACACTCTGATATATCCCACACCCCTCACAGTAACACTCCGATATAGACCCACACCTCTCACTGTAACACTCTGGTATATCCCACACCCCTCACTGTAACACTCTGATATATCCCACACCCCTCACTGTAACACTCTGATATATCCCACTCCCCTCACTCTAACACTCTGATATATGCCACACCCCTCACAGTAACACTCTGATGTATCCCACACCCCTCACTGTAACACTCTGATATATCCCACACCCCTCACTGTAACACTCTGATATATCCCACACCCCTCACTGTAACACTCTGATATATCCCACACCCCTCACAGTAACACTCTGATATATCCCACACCCCTCACAGTAACACTCTGATATATCCCACACCCCTCACAGTAACACTCTGATATATCCCACACCCCTCACTGTAACACTCTGATATATCCCACATCCCTCACTGTAACACTCTGATATTTCCCACACCCCTCACTGTAACACTCTGATATACTCCACACCATAACTGTAACACTCTGATAAATCCCACACCTCTCACTGTAACACTCCGATATTGACCCACACCTCTCACTGTAACGCTCTGATATATCCCACACCCCTCACTGTAACACTCTGATATATCCCACACCTCTCACTGTAACACTCTGATATATCCCACAGTCCTCACTGTTAAACTCCGAAATATCCCACACCCCTCACTGTAGCACTCTGATATATCCCACACCCCTCACTGTAACACTCTGATATATCCCACACCCCTCACTGTAACACTCTGATATATCCCACACCCCTCACAGTAACACTCTGATATATCCCACACCCCTCACTGTAACACCCTGATATCCCTCAGACCCCTCACTGTAACACTCTGATATATCCCACACCCCTCACTGTAACACTCTGTTATATCCCACACCCCTCACTGTAACACTCTGATATATCCCACACCTCTCACTGCAACACTCCGATATATCCCACACCCCTCACTGTAACACTCGGATATATCCCACACCCCTCACTGTAACACCCTGAAATCCCTCAGACCCCTCACTGTAACACTCTGATATATCCCACACCCCTCACTGTAACACTCTTGATATATCCCACACCCCTCACTGTAACACTCTGATATATCCCACACCCCTCACTGTAAACTCTGTTATATCCCACACCCCTCACAGTAACTCTCTGATATATCCCACACCCCTCACTGTAACACTCTGATATATCCCACACCCCTCACTGTAACACCCTGAAATCCCTCAGACCCCTCACTGGAACACTCTGATATCCCTCACACCCCTCACTGAAACACTCTGATATATACCACACCCCTCACTGAAACACTCTGATATATACCACACCCCTCACCGTAACACTCTGATATATCCCACATCCCTCACTGTAACACTCTGATATCCCTCACACCCCTCACTGTAACACTCTGATATATCCCACACCCCTCACTGTAACACTCTGATATATCCCACACCCCTCACTGTCACACTCTGATATATCCCACACCCCTCACTGTAACACTCTGATATATCCCACACCCCTCACAGTAACACTCTGATATATCCCACACCCCTCACTGCAACACTCTGATATATCACACACCCCTCACTGTAACTCTTTGATATATCCCACATCCCTCACTGTTAAACTCCGATATATCCCACACCGCTCACTGTAACACTCTGATATATCCCACACCGCTCACAGTAACACTCTGATATATCCCACACCCCTCACAGTAATACTCTGATATATCCCACACCCCTCACAGAAACACTCTGATATATCCCCCACCCCTCACTGTAACACTCTGATATATCCCACATCCCTCACTGTAACACTCTGATATTTCCCACACCCCTCACTGTCACACTCTGATATACTCCACACCATAACCGTAACACTCTGATATATCCCACACCCCTCACAGTAACACTCCGATATAGACCCACACCTCTCACTGTAACACTCTGATATATCCCACATCCCTCACTGTAACACTCTGATATTTCCCACACCCCTCACTGTAACACTCTGATATATCCCACACCCCTCACAGTAACACTCCGATATAGACCCACACCTCTCACTGTAACACTCTGGTATATCCCACACCCCTCACTGTAACACTCTGATATATCCCACACCCCTCACTGTAACACTCTGATATATCCCACTCCCCTCACTCTAACACTCTGATATATGCCACACCCCTCACAGTAACACTCTGATGTATCCCACACCCCTCACTGTAACACTCTGATATATCCCACACCCCTCACTGTAACACTCTGATATATCCCACACCCCTCACTGTAACACTCTGATATATCCCACACCCCTCACAGTAACACTCTGATATATCCCACACCCCTCACAGTAACACTCTGATATATCCCACACCCCTCACAGTAACACTCTGATATATCCCACACCCCTCACTGTAACACTCTGATATATCCCACATCCCTCACTGTAACACTCTGATATTTCCCACACCCCTCACTGTAACACTCTGATATACTCCACACCATAACTGTAACACTCTGATAAATCCCACACCTCTCACTGTAACACTCCGATATTGACCCACACCTCTCACTGTAACGCTCTGATATATCCCACACCCCTCACTGTAACACTCTGATATATCCCACACCTCTCACTGTAACACTCTGATATATCCCACAGTCCTCACTGTTAAACTCCGAAATATCCCACACCCCTCACTGTAGCACTCTGATATATCCCACACCCCTCACTGTAACACTCTGATATATCCCACACCCCTCACTGTAACACTCTGATATATCCCACACCCCTCACAGTAACACTCTGATATATCCCACACCCCTCACTGTAACACCCTGATATCCCTCAGACCCCTCACTGTAACACTCTGATATATCCCACACCCCTCACTGTAACACTCTGTTATATCCCACACCCCTCACTGTAACACTCTGATATATCCCACACCTCTCACTGCAACACTCCGATATATCCCACACCCCTCACTGTAACACTCGGATATATCCCACACCCCTCACTGTAACACCCTGAAATCCCTCAGACCCCTCACTGTAACACTCTGATATATCCCACACCCCTCACTGTAACACTCTGATATATCCCACACCCCTCACTGTAACACTCTGATATATCCCACACCCCTCACTGTAAACTCTGTTATATCCCACACCCCTCACAGTAACTCTCTGATATATCCCACACCCCTCACTGTAACACTCTGATATATCCCACATCCCTCACTGTTGCACTCTGATATATCCCACACCCCTCACTGTAACACTCTGATATATCCCACACCCCTCACTGAAACACTCTGATATATACCACACCCCTCACTGAAACACTCTGATATATACCACACCCCTCACTGTAACACTCTGATATATCCCACACCCCTCACTGTAACACTCTGATATATCCCACACTCCTCACTGTAACACTCTGATATATCCCACACCCCTCACCGTAACACTCTGATATATACCACACCCCTCACTGTTACACTCTGATATTTCCCACACCCCTCACTGTAACACTCTGATATATCCCACACCCCTCACTGTAACACTCTGATATATCCCACACCCCTCACCGTAACACTCTGATATATCCCACACCTCTCACTGTAACACTCTGATATATCCCACATCCCTCACTGTAACACTCTGATATCCCTCACACCCCTCACTGTAACACTCTGATATATCCCACACCCCTCACTGTAACACTCTGATATATCCCACACCCCTCACTGTAACACTCTGATATATCCCACACCCCTCACAGTAACACTCTGATATATCCCACACCTCTCACTGTAACACTCCGATATAGACCCACACCCCTCACTGCAACACTCTGATTTACCCCACTCCCCTCACTGTAACTCTTTGATATATCCCACATCCCTCACTGTTAAACTCCGATATATCCCGCACCGCTCACTGTAACACTCTGATATATACCACACCGCTCACAGTAACACTCTGATATATCCCACACCCCTCACAGTAATACTCTGATATATCCCACACCCCTCACAGTAACACTCTGATATATCCCCCACCCCTCACTGTAACACTCTGATATATCCCACACCCCTCACCGTAACACTCTGATATATCCCACACCCCTCTCTGTACCACTCCGATATAGACCCACCCCTCTCACTGTAACACTCTGATATATCCCACACCCCTCACAGTAACACTCCGATGTAGACCCACACCTCTCACTGTAACACTCTGATATATCCCACATCCCTCACTGTAACACTCTGATGTATCCCACATCCCTCACTGTAACACTCCGATATAGACCCACACCTCTCACTGTAACACTCTGGTATATCCCACACCCCTCACTCTAACACTCTGATATATCCCACACCCCTCACAGTAACACTCTGATGTATCCCACACCCCTCACTGTAACACTCTGATATATCCCACACCTCTCACTGTAACACTCCGATATAGACCCACACCTCTCACTGTAACGCTCTGATATATCCCACACCCCTCACTTTAACACTCTGATATATCCCACACCTCTCACTGGAACACTCTGATGTATCCCACAGTCCTCACTGTTAAACTCCGAAATATCCCACACCCCTCACTGTAGCACTCTGATATATCCCACACCCCTCACTGTAACACTCTGATATATCCCACACCCCTCACTGTAACACTCTGATATATCCCACACCCCTCACAGTAACACTCTGATATATCCCACACCCCTCACTGTAACACCCTGATATCCCTCAGAGCCCTCACTGTAACACTCTGATATATCCCACACCCCTCACTGTAACACTCTGATATATCCCACACCCCTCACTGTAACACTCTGATATATCCCACACCACTCACTGCAACACTCCGATATATCCCACACCCCTCACTGTAACACTCGGATATATCCCACACCCCTCACTGTAACACCCTGAAATCCCTCAGACCCCTCACTGGAACACTCTGATATATCCCACACCCCTCACTGTAACACTCTGATATATCCCACACCCCTCACTGTAAACTCTGATATATCCCACACCCCTCACAGTAACTCTCTGATATATCCCACACCCCTCACTGTAACACTCTGATATATCCCACACCCCTCACTGTTACACTCTGATATATCCCACACCCCTCACTGCAACAGTCTGATATGTCCCACATCCCTCACTGTAACACTCTGATATCCCTCACACCCCTCACTGAAACACTCTGATATATACCACACCCCTCACTGAAACACTCTGATATATACCACACCCCTCACTGTAACACTCTGATATATCCCACACCCCTCACTGTAACACTCTGATATATCCCACACCCCTCACCGTAACACTCTGATATATCCCACACCCCTCTCTGTACCACTCCGATATAGACCCACACCTCTCACTGTAACACTCTGATATATCCCACACCCCTCACAGTAACACTCCGATGTAGACCCACACCTCTCACTGTAACACTCTGATATATCCCACATCCCTCACTGTAACACTCGGATATATCCCACACCATAACTGTAACACTCTGATATATCCCACACCTCTCACTGTAACACTCCGATATAGACCCACACCTCTCACTGTAACGATCTGATATATCCCACACCCCTCACTGTAACACTCTGATATATCCCACACCTCTCACTGTAACACTCTGATATATCCCACAGTCCTCACTGTTAAACTCCGAAATATCCCACACCCCTCACTGTAGCACTCTGATATATCCCACACCCCTCACTGTAACACTCTGATATATCCCACACCCCTCACTGTAACACTCTGATATATCCCACACCCCTCACAGTAACACTCTGATATATCCCACATCCCTCACTGTAACACTCTGATATTTCCCACACCCCTCACTGTAACACTCTGATATACTCCACACCATAACTGTAACACTCTGATATATCCCACACCTCTCACTGTAACACTCCGAATTAGACCCACACCTCTCACTGTAACGCTCTGATATATCCCACATCCCTCACTGTAACACTCTGATATCCCTCACACCCCTCACTGAAACACTCTGATATATACCACACCCCTCACTGAAACACTCTGATATATACCACACCCCTCACTGTAACACTCTGATATATCCCACACCCCTCACTGTAACACTCTGATATATCCCACACCCCTCACCGTAACACTCTGATATATCCCACATCCCTCACTGTAACACTCTGATATCCCTCACACCCCTCACTGTAACACTCTGATATATCCCACACCCCTCACTGTAACACTCTGATATATCCCACACCCCTCACTGTCACACTCTGATATATCCCACACCCCTCACTGTAACACTCTGATATATCCCACACCCCTCACAGTAACACTCTGATATATCCCACACCCCTCACTGTAACACTCTGATATATCCCACACCCCTCACAGTAACACTCTGATATATCCCACACCCCTCACTGCAACACTCTGATATACCCCACTCCCCTCACTGTAACTCTTTGATATATCCCACATCCCTCACTGTTAAACTCCGATATATCCCACACCGCTCACTGTAACACTCTGATATATCCCACACCGCTCACAGTAACACTCTGATATATCCCACACCCCTCACAGTAATACTCTGATATATCCCACACCCCTCACAGAAACACTCTGATATATCCCCCACCCCTCACTGTAACACTCTGATATATCCCACATCCCTCACTGTAACACTCTGATATTTCCCACACCCCTCACTGTCACACTCTGATATACTCCACACCATAACCGTAACACTCTGATATATCCCACACCCCTCACAGTAACACTCCGATATAGACCCACACCTCTCACTGTAACACTCTGATATATCCCACATCCCTCACTGTAACACTCTGATGTATCCCACATCCCTCACTGTAACACTCTGATATTTCCCACACCCCTCACTGTAACACTCTGATATATCCCACACCCCTCACAGTAACACTCTGATATAGACCCACACCTCTCACTGTAACACTCTGGTATATCCCACTCCCCTCACTCTAACACTCTGATATATCCCACACCCCTCACAGTAACACTCTGATGTATCCCACACCCCTCACTGTAACACTCTGATATATCCCACACCCCTCACAGTAACACTCTGATATATCCCACACCCCTCACAGTAACACTCTGATATATCCCACACCCCTCACAGTAACACTCTGATATATCCCACACCCCTCACTGTAACACTCTGATATATCCCACATCCCTCACTGTAACACTCTGATATTTCCCACACCCCTCACTGTAACACTCTGATATACTCCACACCATAACTGTAACACTCTGATAAATCCCACACCTCTCACTGTAACACTCCGATATTGACCCACACCTCTCACTGTAACGCTCTGATATATCCCACACCCCTCACTGTAACACTCTGATATATCCCACACCCCTCACCGTAACACTCTGATATATCCCACACCTCTCACTGTAACACTCTGATATATCCCACACCCCTCACTGTAACACTCTGATATATCCCACATCCCTCACTGTTGCACTCTGATATATCCCACACCCCTCACTGTAACACTCTGATATATCCCACACCCCTCACTGAAACACTCTGATATATACCACACCCCTCACTGAAACACTCTGATATATACCACACCCCTCACTGTAACACTCTGATATATCCCACACCCCTCACTGTAACACTCTGATATATCCCACACTCCTCACTGTAACACTCTGATATATCCCACACCCCTCACCGTAACACTCTGATATATACCACACCCCTCACTGTTACACTCTGATATTTCCCACACCCCTCACTGTAACACTCTGATATATCCCACACCCCTCACTGTAACACTCTGATATATCCCACACCCCTCACCGTAACACTCTGATATATCCCACACCTCTCACTGTAACACTCTGATATATCCCACATCCCTCACTGTAACACTCTGATATCCCTCACACCCCTCACTGTAACACTCTGATATATCCCACACCCCTCACTGTAACACTCTGATATATCCCACACCCCTCACTGTAACACTCTGATATATCCCACACCCCTCACAGTAACACTCTGATATATCCCACACCTCTCACTGTAACACTCCGATATAGACCCACACCCCTCACTGCAACACTCTGATTTACCCCACTCCCCTCACTGTAACTCTTTGATATATCCCACATCCCTCACTGTTAAACTCCGATATATCCCGCACCGCTCACTGTAACACTCTGATATATACCACACCGCTCACAGTAACACTCTGATATATCCCACACCCCTCACAGTAATACTCTGATATATCCCACACCCCTCACAGTAACACTCTGATATATCCCCCACCCCTCACTGTAACACTCTGATATATCCCACACCCCTCACCGTAACACTCTGATATATCCCACACCCCTCTCTGTACCACTCCGATATAGACCCACCCCTCTCACTGTAACACTCTGATATATCCCACACCCCTCACAGTAACACTCCGATGTAGACCCACACCTCTCACTGTAACACTCTGATATATCCCACATCCCTCACTGTAACACTCTGATGTATCCCACATCCCTCACTGTAACACTCCGATATAGACCCACACCTCTCACTGTAACACTCTGGTATATCCCACACCCCTCACTCTAACACTCTGATATATCCCACACCCCTCACAGTAACACTCTGATGTATCCCACACCCCTCACTGTAACACTCTGATATATCCCACACCTCTCACTGTAACACTCCGATATAGACCCACACCTCTCACTGTAACGCTCTGATATATCCCACACCCCTCACTTTAACACTCTGATATATCCCACACCTCTCACTGGAACACTCTGATGTATCCCACAGTCCTCACTGTTAAACTCCGAAATATCCCACACCCCTCACTGTAGCACTCTGATATATCCCACACCCCTCACTGTAACACTCTGATATATCCCACACCCCTCACTGTAACACTCTGATATATCCCACACCCCTCACAGTAACACTCTGATATATCCCACACCCCTCACTGTAACACCCTGATATCCCTCAGACCCCTCACTGTAACACTCTGATATATCCCACACCCCTCACTGTAACACTCTGATATATCCCACACCCCTCACTGTAACACTCTGATATATCCCACACCACTCACTGCAACACTCCGATATATCCCACACCCCTCACTGTAACACTCGGATATATCCCACACCCCTCACTGTAACACCCTGAAATCCCTCAGACCCCTCACTGGAACACTCTGATATATCCCACACCCCTCACTGTAACACTCTGATATATCCCACACCCCTCACTGTAAACTCTGATATATCCCACACCCCTCACAGTAACTCTCTGATATATCCCACACCCCTCACTGTAACACTCTGATATATCCCACACCCCTCACTGTTACACTCTGATATATCCCACACCCCTCACTGCAACAGTCTGATATGTCCCACATCCCTCACTGTAACACTCTGATATCCCTCACACCCCTCACTGAAACACTCTGATATATACCACACCCCTCACTGAAACACTCTGATATATACCACACCCCTCACTGTAACACTCTGATATATCCCACACCCCTCACTGTAACACTCTGATATATCCCACACCCCTCACCGTAACACTCTGATATATCCCACACCCCTCTCTGTACCACTCCGATATAGACCCACACCTCTCACTGTAACACTCTGATATATCCCACACCCCTCACAGTAACACTCCGATGTAGACCCACACCTCTCACTGTAACACTCTGATATATCCCACATCCCTCACTGTAACACTCGGATATATCCCACACCATAACTGTAACACTCTGATATATCCCACACCTCTCACTGTAACACTCCGATATAGACCCACACCTCTCACTGTAACGATCTGATATATCCCACACCCCTCACTGTAACACTCTGATATATCCCACACCTCTCACTGTAACACTCTGATATATCCCACAGTCCTCACTGTTAAACTCCGAAATATCCCACACCCCTCACTGTAGCACTCTGATATATCCCACACCCCTCACTGTAACACTCTGATATATCCCACACCCCTCACTGTAACACTCTGATATATCCCACACCCCTCACAGTAACACTCTGATATATCCCACATCCCTCACTGTAACACTCTGATATTTCCCACACCCCTCACTGTAACACTCTGATATACTCCACACCATAACTGTAACACTCTGATATATCCCACACCTCTCACTGTAACACTCCGAATTAGACCCACACCTCTCACTGTAACGCTCTGATATATCCCACATCCCTCACTGTAACACTCTGATATCCCTCACACCCCTCACTGAAACACTCTGATATATACCACACCCCTCACTGAAACACTCTGATATATACCACACCCCTCACTGTAACACTCTGATATATCCCACACCCCTCACTGTAACACTCTGATATATCCCACACCCCTCACCGTAACACTCTGATATATCCCACATCCCTCACTGTAACACTCTGATATCCCTCACACCCCTCACTGTAACACTCTGATATATCCCACACCCCTCACTGTAACACTCTGATATATCCCACACCCCTCACTGTCACACTCTGATATTTCCCACACCCCTCACTGTAACACTCTGATATATCCCACACCCCTCACAGTAACACTCTGATATATCCCACACCCCTCACTGTAACACTCTGATATATCCCACACCCCTCACAGTAACACTCTGATATATCCCACACCCCTCACTGCAACACTCTGATATACCCCACTCCCCTCACTGTAACTCTTTGATATATCCCACATCCCTCACTGTTAAACTCCGATATATCCCACACCGCTCACTGTAACACTCTGATATATCCCACACCGCTCACAGTAACACTCTGATATATCCCACACCCCTCACAGTAATACTCTGATATATCCCACACCCCTCACAGAAACACTCTGATATATCCCCCACCCCTCACTGTAACACTCTGATATATCCCACATCCCTCACTGTAACACTCTGATATTTCCCACACCCCTCACTGTCACACTCTGATATACTCCACACCATAACCGTAACACTCTGATATATCCCACACCCCTCACAGTAACACTCCGATATAGACCCACACCTCTCACTGTAACACTCTGATATATCCCACATCCCTCACTGTAACACTCTGATGTATCCCACATCCCTCACTGTAACACTCTGATATTTCCCACACCCCTCACTGTAACACTCTGATATATCCCACACCCCTCACAGTAACACTCTGATATAGACCCACACCTCTCACTGTAACACTCTGGTATATCCCACTCCCCTCACTCTAACACTCTGATATATCCCACACCCCTCACAGTAACACTCTGATGTATCCCACACCCCTCACTGTAACACTCTGATATATCCCACACCCCTCACAGTAACACTCTGATATATCCCACACCCCTCACAGTAACACTCTGATATATCCCACACCCCTCACAGTAACACTCTGATATATCCCACACCCCTCACTGTAACACTCTGATATATCCCACATCCCTCACTGTAACACTCTGATATTTCCCACACCCCTCACTGTAACACTCTGATATACTCCACACCATAACTGTAACACTCTGATAAATCCCACACCTCTCACTGTAACACTCCGATATTGACCCACACCTCTCACTGTAACGCTCTGATATATCCCACACCCCTCACTGTAACACTCTGATATATCCCACACCTCTCACTGTAACACTCTGATATATCCCACAGTCCTCACTGTTAAACTCCGAAATATCCCACACCCCTCACTGTAGCACTCTGATATATCCCACACCCCTCACTGTAACACTCTGATATATCCCACACCCCTCACTGTAACACTCTGATATATCCCACACCCCTCACAGTAACACTCTGATATATCCCACACCCCTCACTGTAACACCCTGATATCCCTCAGACCCCTCACTGTAACACTCTGATATATCCCACACCCCTCACTGTAACACTCTGTTATATCCCACACCCCTCACTGTAACACTCTGATATATCCCACACCTCTCACTGCTACACTCCGATATATCCCACACCCCTCACTGTAACACTCGGATATATCCCACACCCCTCACTGTAACACCCTGAAATCCCTCAGACCCCTCACTGTAACACTCTGATATATCCCACACCCCTCACTGTAACACTCTGATATATCCCACACCCCTCACTGTAACACTCTGATATATCCCACACCCCTCACTGTAAACTCTGTTATATCCCACACCCCTCACAGTAACTCTCTGATATATCCCACACCCCTCACTGTAACACTCTGATATATCCCACATCCCTCACTGTTGCACTCTGATATATCCCACACCCCTCACCGTAACACTCTGATATATCCCACACCTCTCACTGTAACACTCTGATATATCCCACATCCCTCACTGTAACACTCTGATATCCCTCACACCACTCACTGTAACACTCTGATATATCCCACACCCCTCACTGTAACACTCTGATATATCCCACACCCCTCACTGTAACACTCTGATATATCCCACACCCCTCACAGTAACACTCTGATATATCCCACACCTCTCACTGTAACACTCCGATATAGACCCACACCCCTCACTGCAACACTCTGATTTACCCCACTCCCCTCACTGTAACTCTTTGATATATCCCACATCCCTCACTGTTAAACTCCGATATATCCCGCACCGCTCACTGTAACACTCTGATATATCCCACACCGCTCACAGTAACACTCTGATATATCCCACACCCCTCACAGTAATACTCTGATATATCCCACACCCCTCACAGTAACACTCTGATATATCCCCCACCCCTCACTGTAACACTCTGATATATCCCACATCCCTCACTGTAACACTCTGATATTTCCCACACCCCTCACCGTAACACTCTGATATATCCCACACCCCTCTCTGTACCACTCCGATATAGACCCACCCCTCTCACTGTAACACTCTGATATATCCCACACCCCTCACAGTAACACTCCGATGTAGACCCACACCTCTCACTGTAACACTCTGATATATCCCACATCCCTCACTGTAACACTCCGATATAGACCCACACCTCTCACTGTAACACTCTGGTATATCCCACACCCCTCACTCTAACACTCTGATATATCCCACACCCCTCACAGTAACACTCTGATGTATCCCACACCCCTCACTGTAACACTCTGATATATCCCACACCTCTCACTGTAACACTCCGATATAGACCCACACGTCTCACTGTAACGCTCTGATATATCCCACACCCCTCACTGTAACACTCTGATATATCCCACACCTCTCACTGGAACACTCTGATGTATCCCACAGTCCTCACTGTTAAACTCCGAAATATCCCACACCCCTCACTGTAGCACTCTGATATATCCCACACCCCTCACTGTAACACTCTGAAATATCCCACACCCCTCACTGTAACACTCTGATATATCCCACACCCCTCACAGTAACACTCTGATATATCCCACACCCCTCACTGTAACACCCTGATATCCCTCAGACCCCTCACTGTAACACTCTGATATATCCCACACCCCTCACTGTAACACTCTGATATATCCCACACCCCTCACTGTAACACTCTGATATATCCCACACCACTCACTGCAACACTCCGATATATCCCACACCCCTCACTGTAACACTCGGATATATCCCACACCCCTCACTGTAACACCCTGAAATCCCTCAGACCCCTCACTGGAACACTCTGATATATCCCACACCCCTCACTGTAACACTCTGATATATCCCACACCCCTCACTGTAAACTCTGATATATCCCACACCCCTCACAGTAACTCTCTGATATATCCCACACCCCTCACTGTAACACTCTGATATATCCCACACCCCTCACTGTTACACTCTGATCTATCCCACACCCCTCACTGCAACACTCTGATATGTCCCACATCCCTCACTGTAACACTCTGATATCCCTCACACCCCTCACTGAAACACTCTGATATATACCACACCCCTCACTGAAACACTCTGATATATACCACACCCCTCACTGTAACACTCTGATATATCCCACACCCCTCACTGTAACACTCTGATATATCCCACACCCCTCACCGTAACACTCTGATATATCCCACACCCCTCTCTGTACCACTCCGATATAGACCCACACCTCTCACTGTAACACTCTGATATATCCCACACCCCTCACAGTAACACTCCGATGTAGACCCACACCTCTCACTGTAACACTCTGATATATCCCACATCCCTCACTGTAACACTCGGATATATCCCACACCATAACTGTAACACTCTGATATATCCCACACCTCTCACTGTAACACTCCGATATAGACCCACACCTCTCACTGTAACGATCTGATATATCCCACACCCCTCACTGTAACACTCTGATATATCCCACACCTCTCACTGTAACACTCTGATATATCCCACAGTCCTCACTGTTAAACTCCGAAATATCCCACACCCCTCACTGTAGCACTCTGATATATCCCACACCCCTCACTGTAACACTCTGATATATCCCACACCACTCACTGCAACACTCCGATATATCCCACACCCCTCACAGTAACACTCTGATATATCCCACATCCCTCACTGTAACACTCTGATATTTCCCACACCCCTCACTGTAACACTCTGATATACTCCACACCATAACTGTAACACTCTGATATATCCCACACCTCTCACTGTAACACTCCGAATTAGACCCACACCTCTCACTGTAACGCTCTGATATATCCCACACCCCTCACTGTAACACTCTGATATATCCCACACCTCTCACTGTAACACTCTGATATATCCCACAGTCCTCACTGTTAAACTCCGAAATATCCCACACCCCTCACTGTAGCACTCTGATATATCCCACACCCCTCACTGTAACACTCTGATATATCCCACACCCCTCACTGTAACACTCTGATATATCCCACACCCCTCACAGTAACACTCTGATATATCCCACACCCCTCACTGTAACACCCTGATATCCCTCAGACCCCTCACTGTAACACTCTGATATATCCCACACCCCTCACTGTAACACTCTGTTATATCCCACACCCCTCACTGTAACACTCTGATATATCCCACACCTCTCACTGCAACACTCCGATATATCCCACACCCCTCACTGTAACACTCGGATATATCCCACACCCCTCACTGTAACACCCTGAAATCCCTCAGACCCCTCACTGTAACACTCTGATATATCCCACACCCCTCACTGTTACACTCTGATCTATCCCACACCCCTCACTGCAACACTCTGATATGTCCCACATCCCTCACTGTAACACTCTGATATCCCTCACACCCCTCACTGAAACACTCTGATATATACCACACCCCTCACTGAAACACTCTGATATATACCACACCCCTCACTGTAACACTCTGATATATCCCACACCCCTCACTGTAACACTCTGATATATACCACACCCCTCACCGTAACACTCTGATATATCCCACACCCCTCTCTGTACCACTCCGATATAGACCCACACCTCTCACTGTAACACTCTGATATATCCCACACCCCTCACAGTAACACTCCGATGTAGACCCACACCTCTCACTGTAACACTCTGATATATCCCACATCCCTCACTGTAACACTCGGATATATCCCACACCATAACTGTAACACTCTGATATATCCCACACCTCTCACTGTAACACTCCGATATAGACCCACACCTCTCACTGTAACGATCTGATATATCCCACACCCCTCACTGTAACACTCTGATATATCCCACACCTCTCACTGTAACACTCTGATATATCCCACAGTCCTCACTGTTAAACTCCGAAATATCCCACACCCCTCACTGTAGCACTCTGATATATCCCACACCCCTCACTGTAACACTCTGATATATCCCACACCCCTCACTGTAACACTCTGATATATCCCACACCCCTCACAGTAACACTCTGATATATCCCACATCCCTCACTGTAACACTCTGATATTTCCCACACCCCTCACTGTAACACTCTGATATACTCCACACCATAACTGTAACACTCTGATATATCCCACACCTCTCACTGTAACACTCCGAATTAGACCCACACCTCTCACTGTAACGCTCTGATATATCCCACACCCCTCACTGTAACACTCTGATATATCCCACACCTCTCACTGTAACACTCTGATATATCCCACAGTCCTCACTGTTAAACTCCGAAATATCCCACACCCCTCACTGTAGCACTCTGATATATTCCACACCCCTCACTGTAACACTCTGATATATCCCACACCCCTCACTGTAACACTCTGATATATCCCACACCCCTCACAGTAACACTCTGATATATCCCACACCCCTCACTGTAACACCCTGATATCCCTCAGACCCCTCACTGTAACACTCTGATATATCCCACACCCCTCACTGTAACACTCTGGTATATCCCACACCCCTCACTGTAACACTCTGATATATCCCACACCTCTCACTGCAACACTCCGATATATCCCACACCCCTCACTGTAACACTCGGATATATCCCACACCCCTCACTGTAACACCCTGAAATCCCTCAGACCCCTCACTGTAACACTCTGATATATCCCACACCCCTCACTGTAACACTCTGATATATCCCACACCCCTCACTGTAACACTCTGATATATCCCACACCCCTCACTGTAAACTCTGTTATATCCCACACCCCTCACAGTAACTCTCTGATATATCCCACACCCCTCACTGTAACACTCTGATATATCCCACACCCCTCACTGTAACACTCTGATATATCCCACACCCCTCACTGAAACACTCTGATATATACCACACCCCTCACTGAAACACTCTGATATATACCACACCCCTCACTGTAACACTCTGATATATCCCACACCCCTCACTGTAACACTCTGATATATCCCACACTCCTCACTGTAACACTCTGATATATCCCACACCCCTCACCGTAACACTCTGATATATACCACACCCCTCACTGTTGCACTCTGATATTTCCCACACCCCTCACTGTAACACTCTGATATATCCCACACCCCTCACTGTAACACTCTGATATATCCCACACCCCTCACCGTAACACTCTGATATATCCCACACCTCTCACTGTAACACTCTGATATATCCCACATCCCTCACTGTAACACTCTGATATCCCTCACACCCCTCACTGTAACACTCTGATATATCCCACACCCCTCACTGTAACACTCTGATATATCCCACACCCCTCACTGTAACACTCTGATATATCCCACACCCCTCACAGTAACACTCTGATATATCCCACACCTCTCACTGTAACACTCCGATATAGACCCACACCCCTCACTGCAACACTCTGATTTACCCCACTCCCCTCACTGTAACTCTTTGATATATCCCACATCCCTCACTGTTAAACTCCGATATATCCCGCACCGCTCACTGTAACACTCTGATATATCCCACACCCCTCACTGTAACACTCTGATATATCCCACACCTCTCACTGTAACACTCTGATATATCCCACACCCCTCACTGTAACACTCTGATATATCCCACACCCCTCACTGAAACACTCTGATATATACCACACCCCTCACTGAAACACTCTGATATATACCACACCCCTCACTGTAACACTCTGATATATCCCACACCCCTCACTGTAACACTCTGATATATCCCACACTCCTCACTGTAACACTCTGATATATCCCACACCCCTCACCGTAACACTCTGATATAGACCACACCCCTCACTGTTGCACTCTGATATTTCCCACACCCCTCACTGTAACACTCTGATATATCCCACACCCCTCACTGTAACACTCTGAAATATCCCACACCCCTCACCGTAACACTCTGATATATCCCACACCTCTCACTGTAACACTCTGATATATCCCACATCCCTCACTGTAACACTCTGATATCCCTCACACCCCTCACTGTAACACTCTGATATATCCCACACCCCTCACTGTAACACTCTGATATATCCCACACCCCTCACTGTAACACTCTGATATATCCCACACCCCTCACAGTAACACTCTGATATATCCCACACCTCTCACTGTAACACTCCGATATAGACCCACACCCCTCACTGCAACACTCTGATTTACCCCACTCCCCTCACTGTAACTCTTTGATATATCCCACATCCCTCACTGTTAAACTCCGATATATCCCGCACCGCTCACTGTAACACTCTGATATATCCCACACCCCTCACTGTAACACTCTGATATATCCCACACCTCTCACTGTAACACTCTGATATATCCCACAGTCCTCACTGTTAAACTCCGAAATATCCCACACCCCTCACTGTAGCACTCTGATATATCCCACACCCCTCACTGTAACACTCTGATATATCCCACACCCCTCACTGTAACACTCTGATATATCCCACACCCCTCACAGTAACACTCTGATATATCCCACACCCCTCACTGTAACACCGTGATATCCCTCAGACACCTCACTGTAACACTCTGATATATCCCACACCCCTCACTGTAACACTCTGTTATATCCCACACCCCTCACTGTAACACTCTGATATATCCCACACCTCTCACTGCAACACTCCGATATATCCCACACCCCTCACTGTAACACTCGGATATATCCCACACCCCTCACTGTAACACCCTGAAATCCCTCAGACCCCTCACTGTAACACTCTGATATATCCCACACCCCTCACTGTAACACTCTGATATATCCCACTCCCCTCACTGTAACTCTTTGATATATCCCACATCCCTCACTGTTAAACTCCGATATATCCCGCACCGCTCACTGTAACACTCTGATATATCCCACACCCCTCACTGTAACACTCTGATATATCCCACACCTCTCACTGTAACACTCTGATATATCCCACAGTCCTCACTGTTAAACTCCGAAATATCCCACACCCCTCACTGTAGCACTCTGATATATCCCACACCCCTCACTGTAACACTCTGATATATCCCACACCCCTCACTGTAACACTCTGATATATCCCACACCCCTCACAGTAACACTCTGATATATCCCACACCCCTCACTGTAACACCGTGATATCCCTCAGACACCTCACTGTAACACTCTGATATATCCCACACCCCTCACTGTAACACTCTGTTATATCCCACACCCCTCACTGTAACACTCTGATATATCCCACACCTCTCACTGCAACACTCCGATATATCCCACACCCCTCACTGTAACACTCGGATATATCCCACACCCCTCACTGTAACACCCTGAAATCCCTCAGACCCCTCACTGTAACACTCTGATATATCCCACACCCCTCACTGTAACACTCTGATATATCCCACACCCCTCACTGTAACACTCTGATATATCCCACACCCCTCACTGGAAACTCTGTTATATCCCACACCCCTCACAGTAACTCTCTGATATATCCCACACCCCTCACTGTAACACTCTGATATATCCCACACCCCTCACTGTAACACTCTGATATATCCCACACCCCTCACTGAAACACTCTGATATATACCACACCCCTCACTGAAACACTCTGATATATACCACACCCCTCACTGTAACACTCTGATATATCGCACACCCCTCACTGTAACACTCTGATATATCCCACACTCCTCACTGTAACACTCTGATATATCCCACACCCCTCACCGTAACACTCTGATAGATACCACACCCCTCACTGTTGCACTCTGATATTTCCCACACCCCTCACTGTAACACTCTGATATATCCCAC
Source organism: Heterodontus francisci (assembly GCF_036365525.1). Lineage (NCBI taxonomy): Eukaryota > Metazoa > Chordata > Chondrichthyes > Heterodontiformes > Heterodontidae > Heterodontus > Heterodontus francisci. The sequence continues at coordinate 522,959 of NW_027141321.1, forward strand.
ACCCCTCACTGTAACACTCTGATATATCCCACACCCCTCACCGTAACACTCTGATATATCCCACACCTCTCACTGTAACACTCTGATATATCCCACATCCCTCACTGTAACACTCTGATATCCCTCACACCCCTCACTGTAACACTCTGATATATCCCACACCCCTCACTGTAACACTCTGATATATCCCACACCCCTCACTGTAACACTCTGATATATCCCACACCCCTCACAGTAACACTCTGATATATCCCACACCTCTCACTGTAACACTCCGATATAGACCCACACCCCTCACTGCAACACTCTGATTTACCCCACTCCCCTCACTGTAACTCTTTGATATATCCCACATCCCTCACTGTTAAACTCCGATATATCCCGCACTGCTCACTGTAACACTCTGATATATCCCACACCGCTCACAGTAACACTCTGATATATCCCACACCCCTCACAGTAATACTCTGATATATCCCACACCCCTCACAGTAACACTCTGATATATTCCCCACCCCTCACTGTAACACTCTGATATATCCCACATCCCTCACTGTAACACTCTGATATTTCCCACACCCCTCACCGTAACACTCTGATATATCCCACACCCCTCTCTGTACCACTCCGATATAGACCCACACCTCTCACTGTAACACTCTGATATATCCCACACCCCTCACAGTAACACTCCGATGTAGACCCACACCTCTCACTGTAACACTCTGATATATCCCACATCCCTCACTGTAACACTCTGATGTATCCCATTCCCTCACTGTAACACTCCGATATAGACCCACACCTCTCACTGTAACACTCTGGGATATCCCACACCCCTCACTCTAACACTCTGATATATCCCACACCCCTCACAGTAACACTCTGATGTATCCCACACCTCTCACTGTAACACTCCGATATAGACCCACACCTCTCACTGTAACGCTCTGATATATCCCACACCCCTCACTGTAACACTCTGATATATCCCACACCTCTCACTGGAACACTCTGATGTATCCCACAGTCCTCACTGTAACACTCTGATATATCCCACACCCCTCACTGCAACACTCTGATATATCCCACACCACTCACTGCAACACTCCGATATATCCCACACCCCTCACTGTAACACTCGGATATATCCCACACCCCTCACTGTAACACCCTGAAATCCCTCAGACCCCTCACTGGAACACTCTGATATATCCCACACCCCTCACTGTAACACTCTGATATATCCCACACCCCTCACTGTAAACTCTGATATATCCCACACCCCTCACAGTAACTCTCTGATATATCCCACACCCCTCACTGTAACACTCTGATATATCCCACACCCCTCACTGTTACACTCTGATATATCCCACACCCCTCACTGCAACACTCTGATATGTCCCACATCCCTCACTGTAACACTCTGATATCCCTCACACCCCTCACTGAAACACTCTGATATATACCACACCCCTCACTGAAACACTCTGATATATACCACACCCCTCACCGTAACACTCTGATATATCCCACATCCCTCACTGTAACACTCTGATATCCCTCACACCCCTCACTGTAACACTCTGATATATCCCACACCCCTCACTGTAACACTCTGATATATCCCACACCCCTCACTGTAACACTCTGATATATCCCACACCCCTCACAGTAACACTCTGATATATCCCACACCCCTCACTGTATCACCCTGATATCCCTCAGACCCCTCACTGTAACACTCTGATATATCCCACACCCCTCACTGTAACACTCTGATATATCCCACACCCCTCACTGTAACACTCTGATATATCCCACACCACTCACTGCAACACTCCGATATATCCCACACCCCTCACTGTAACACTCGGATATATCCCACACCCCTCACTGTAACACCCTGAAATCCCTCAGACCCCTCACTGGAACACTCTGATATATCCCACACCCCTCACTGTAACACTCTGATATATCCCACACCCCTCACTGTAAACTCTGATATATCCCACACCCCTCACAGTAACTCTCTGATATATCCCACACCCCTCACTGTAACACTCTGATATATCCCACACCCCTCACTGTTACACTCTGATATATCCCACACCCCTCACTGCAACACTCTGATATGTCCCACATCCCTCACTGTAACACTCTGATATCCCTCACACCCCTCACTGAAACACTCTGATATATACCACACCCCTCACTGAAACACTCTGATATATACCACACCCCTCACTGTAACACTCTGATATATCCCACACCCCTCACTGTAACACTCTGATATATCCCACACCCCTCACCGTAACACTCTGATATATCCCACACCCCTCTCTGTACCACTCCGATATAGACCCACACCTCTCACTGTAACACTCTGATATATCCCACACCCCTCACAGTAACACTCCGATGTAGACCCACACCTCTCACTGTAACACTCTGATATATCCCACATCCCTCACTGTAACACTCTGATGTATCCCACATCCCTCACTGTAACACTCCGATATCGACCCACACCTCTCACTGGAACACTCTGGTATATCCCACACCCCTCACTGTTACACTCTGGTATATCCCACACCCCTCACTGTTACACTCTGATATATCCCACACCCCTCACAGTAACACTCTGATGTATCCCACACCCCTCACTGTAACACTCTGATATATCCCACACCTCTCACTGTAACACTCCGATATAGACCCACACCTCTCACTGTAACGCTCTGATATATCCCACACCCCTCACTGTAACACTCTGATATATCCCACACCTCTCACTGGAACACTCTGATGTATCCCACAGTCCTCACTGTTAAACTCCGAAATATCCCACACCCCTCACTGTAGCACTCTGATATATCCCACACCCCTTACTGTAACACTCTGATATATCCCACACCCCTCACTGTAACACTCTGATATATCCCACACCCCTCACAGTAACACTCTGATATCCCTCAGACCCCTCACTGCAACACTCTGATATATCCCACACCCCTCACTGTAACACTCTGATATATCCCACACCCCTCACTGTAACACTCTGATATATCCCACACCACTCACTGCAACACTCCGATATATCCCACACCCCTCACTGTCACACTCGGATATATCCCACACCCCTCACTGTAACACCCTGATATCCCTCAGACCCCTCACTGTAACACTCTGATATATCCCACACCCCTCACTGTAACACTCTGTTATATCCCACACCCCTCACTGTAACACACCGATGTAGACCCACACCTCTCACTGTAACACTCTGATATATCCCACATCCCTCACTGTAACACTCTGATGTATCCCACATCCCTCACTGTAACACTCCGATATCGACCCACACCTCTCACTGGAACACTCTGGTATATCCCACACCCCTCACTGTTACACTCTGGTATATCCCACACCCCTCACTGTTACACTCTGATATATCCCACACCCCTCACTTTAACACTCTGATGTATCCCACAGTCCTCACTGTTAAACTCCGAAATATCCCACACCCCTCACTGTAGCACTCTGATATATCCCACACCCCTTACTGTAACACTCTGATATATCCCACACCCCTCACTGTATCACTCTGATATATCCCACACCCCTCACAGTAACACTCTGATATATCCCACACCCCTCACTGTAACACCCTGATATCCCTCAGACCCCTCACTGTAACACTCTGATATATCCCACACCCCTCACTGTAACACTCTGATATATCCCACACCCCTCACTGTAACACTCTGATATATCCCACACCTCTCACTGGAACACTCTGATGTATCCCACAGTCCTCACTGTTAAACTCCGAAATATCCCACACACCTTTCACTGTAGCACTCTGATATATCCCACACCCCTCACTGTAACACTCTGATATATCCCACACCCCTCACTGTAACACTCTGATATATCCCACACCCCTCACAGTAACACTCTGATATATCCCACACCCCTCACTGTAACACCCTGATATCCCTCAGACCCCTCACTGTAACACTCTGATATATCCCACACCCCTCACTGTAACACTCTGATATATCCCACACCCCTCACTGTAACACTCTGATATATCCCACACCACTCACTGCAACACTCCGATATATCCCACACCCCTCACTGTAACACTCGGATATATCCCACACCCCTCACTGTAACACCCTGATATCCCTCAGACCCCTCACTGTAACACTCTGATATATCCCACACCCCTCACTGTAACACTCTGTTATATCCCACACCCCTCACTGTAACACTCTGATATATCCCACACCTCTCACTGCAACACTCCGATATATCCCACACCCCTCACTGTAACACTCGGATATATCCCACACCCCTCACTGTAACACCCTGAAATCCCTCAGACCCCTCACTGTAACACTCTGATATATCCCACACCCCTCACTGTAACACTCTGATATATCCCACACCCCTCACTGTAACACTCTGATATATCCCACACCCCTCACTGTAAACTCTGTTATATCCCACACCCCTCACTGAAACACTCTGATATATACCACACCCCTCACTGAAACACTCTGATATATACCACACCCCTCACTGTAACACTCTGATATATCCCACACCCCTCACTGCAACACTCTGATATATCTCACACTCCTCACTGTAACACTCTGATATATCCCACACCCCTCACCGTAACACTCTGATATATACCACACCCCTCACTGTTGCACTCTGATATTTCCCACACCCCTCACTGTAACACTCTGATATATCCCACACCCCTCACTGTAACACTCTGATATATCCCACACCCCTCACCGTAACACTCTGATATATCCCACACCTCTCACTGTAACACTCTGATATATCCCACATCCCTCACTGTAACACTCTGATATCCCTCACACCCCTCACTGTAACACTCTGATATATCCCACACCCTTCACTGTAACATTCTGATATATCCCACACCCCTCACTGTAACACTCTGATATATCCCACACCCCTCACAGTAACACTCTGATATATCCCACACCTCTCACTGTAACACTCCGATATAGACCCACACCCCTCACTGCAACACTCTGATTTACCCCACTCCCCTCACTGTAACTCTTTGATATATCCCACATCCCTCACTGTTAAACTCCGATATATCCCGCACCGCTCACTGTAACACTCTGATATATCCCACACCGCTCACAGTAACTCTCTGATATATCCCACACCCCTCACAGTAATACTCTGATATATCCCACACCCCTCACAGTAACACTCTGATATATCCCCCACCCCTCACTGTAACACTCTGATATATCCCACATCCCTCACTGTAACACTCTGATATTTCCCACACCCCTCACCGTAACACTCTGATATATCCCACACCCCTCTCTGTACCACTCCGATATAGACCCACACCTCTCACTGTAACACTCTGATATATCCCACACCCCTCACAGTAACACTCCGATGTAGACCCACACCTCTCACTGTAACACTCTGATATATCCCACATCCCTCACTGTAACACTCTGATGTATCCCATTCCCTCACTGTAACACTCCGATATAGACCCACACCTCTCACTGTAACACTCTGGTATATCCCACACCCCTCACTCTAACACTCTGATATATCCCACACCCCTCACAGTAACACTCTGATGTATCCCACACCCCTCACTGTAACACTCTGATATATCCCACACCTCTCACTGTAACACTCCGATATAGACCCACACCTCTCACTGTAACGCTCTGATATATCCCACACCCCTCACTGTAACACTCTGATATATCCCACACCTCTCACTGGAACACTCTGATGTATCCCACAGTCCTCACTGTTAAACTCCGAAATATCCCACACCCCTCACTGTAGCACTCTGATATATCCCACACCCCTCACTGTAACACTCTGATATATCCCACACCCCTCACTGTAACACTCTGATATATCCCACACCCCTCACAGTAACACTCTGATATATCCCACACCCCTCACTGTAACACCCTGATATCCCTCAGACCCCTCACTGTAACACTCTGATATATCCCACACCCCTCACTGTAACACTCTGATATATCCCACACCCCTCACTGTAACACTCTGATATATCCCACACCACTCACTGCAACACTCCGATATATCCCACACCCCTCACTGTAACACTCGGATATATCCCACACCCCTCACTGTAACACCCTGAAATCCCTCAGACCCCTCACTGTAACACTCTGATATATCCCACACCCCTCACTGTAACACTCTGATATATCCCACACCCCTCACTGTAAACTCTGATATATCCCACACCCCTCACAGTAACTCTCTGATATATCCCACACCCCTCACTGTAACACTCTGATATATCCCACACCCCTCACTGTTACACTCTGATATATCCCACACCCCTCACTGCAACACTCTGATATGTCCCACATCCCTCACTGTAACACTCTGATATCCCTCACACCCCTCACTGAAACACTCTGATATATACCACACCCCTCACTGAAACACTCTGATATATACCACACCCCTCACCGTAACACTCTGATATATCCCACATCCCTCACTGTAACACTCTGATATCCCTCACACCCCTCACTGTAACACTCTGATATATCCCACACCCCTCACTGTAACACTCTGATATATCCCACACCCCTCACAGTAACTCTCTGATATATCCCACACCCCTCACTGTAACACTCTGATATATCCCACACCCCTCACTGTTACACTCTGATATATCCCACACCCCTCACTGCAACACTCTGATATATCCCACACCCCTCACTGTAACACCCTGAAATCCCTCAGACCCCTCACTGTAACACTCTGATATATCCCACACCCCTCACTGTAACACTCTGATATATCCCACACCCCTCACTGTAACACTCTGATATATCCCACACCCCTCACTGTAAACTCTGTTATATCCCACACCCCTCACTGAAACACTCTGATATATACCACACCCCTCACTGAAACACTCTGATATATACCACACCCCTCACTGTAACACTCTGATATATCCCACACCCCTCACTGCAACACTCTGATATATCTCACACTCCTCACTGTAACACTCTGATATATCCCACACCCCTCACCGTAACACTCTGATATATACCACACCCCTCACTGTTGCACTCTGATATTTCCCACACCCCTCACTGTAACACTCTGATATATCCCACACCCCTCACTGTCACACTCTGATATATCCCACACCCCTCACCGTAACACTCTGATATATCCCACACCTCTCACTGTAACACTCTGATATATCCCACATCCCTCACTGTAACACTCTGATATCCCTCACACCCCTCACTGTAACACTCTGATATATCCCACACCCCTCACTGTAACATTCTGATATATCCCACACCCCTCACTGTAACACTCTGATATATCCCACACCCCTCACAGTAACACTCTGAAATATCCCACACCTCTCACTGTAACACTCCGATATAGACCCACACCCCTCACTGCAACACTCTGATTTACCCCACTCCCCTCACTGTAACTCTTTGATATATCCCACATCCCTCACTGTTAAACTCCGATATATCCCGCACCGCTCACTGTAACACTCTGATATATCCCACACCGCTCACAGTAACACTCTGATATATCCCACACCCCTCACAGTAATACTCTGATATATCCCACACCCCTCACAGTAACACTCTGATATATCCCCCACCCCTCACTGTAACACTCTGATATATCCCACATCCCTCACTGTAACACTCTGATATTTCCCACACCCCTCACCGTAACACTCTGATATATCCCACACCCCTCTCTGTACCACTCCGATATAGACCCACACCTCTCACTGTAACACTCTGATATATCCCACACCCCTCTCTGTACCACTCCGATATAGACCCACACCTCTCACTGTAACACTCTGATATATCCCACATCCCTCACTGTAACACTCTGATGTATCCCATTCCCTCACTGTAACACTCCGATATAGACCCACACCTCTCACTGTAACACTCTGGTATATCCCACACCCCTCACTCTAACACTCTGATATATCCCACACCCCTCACAGTAACACTCTGATGTATCCCACACCCCTCACTGTAACACTCTGATATATCCCACACCTCTCACTGTAACACTCCGATATAGACCCACACCTCTCACTGTAACGCTCTGATATATCCCACACCCCTCACTGTAACACTCTGATATATCCCACACCTCTCACTGGAACACTCTGATGTATCCCACAGTCCTCACTGTTAAACTCCGAAATATCCCACACCCCTCACTGTAGCACTCTGATATATCCCACACCCCTCACTGTAACACTCTGATATATCCCACACCCCTCACTGTAACACTCTGATATATCCCACACCCCTCACAGTAACACTCTGATATATCCCACACCCCTCACTGTAACACCCTGATATCCCTCAGACCCCTCACTGTAACACTCTGATATATCCCACACCCCTCACTGTAACACTCTGATATATCCCACACCCCTCACTGTAACACTCTGATATATCCCACACCACTCACTGCAACACTCCGATATATCCCACACCCCTCACTGTAACACTCGGATATATCCCACACCCCTCACTGTAACACCCTGAAATCCCTCAGACCCCTCACTGGAACACTCTGATATATCCCACACCCCTCACTGTAACACTCTGATATATCCCACACCCCTCACTGTAAACTCTGATATATCCCACACCCCTCACAGTAACTCTCTGATATATCCCACACCCCTCACTGTAACACTCTGATATATCCCACACCCCTCACTGTTACACTCTGATATATCCCACACCCCTCACTGCAACACTCTGATATGTCCCACATCCCTCACTGTAACACTCTGATATCCCTCACACCCCTCACTGAAACACTCTGATATATACCACACCCCTCACTGAAACACTCTGATATATACCACACCCCTCACTGTAACACTCTGATATATCCCACACCCCTCACTGTAACACTCCGATGTAGACCCACACCTCTCACTGTAACACTCTGATATATCCCACATCCCTCACTGTAACACTCTGATGTATCCCACATCCCTCACTGTAACACTCCGATATCGACCCACACCTCTCACTGTAACACTCTGGTATATCCCACACCCCTCACTCTAACACTCTGATATATCCCACACCCCTCACAGTAACACTCTGATGTATCCCACACCCCTCACTGTAACGCTCTGATATATCCCACACCTCTCACTGTAACACTCCGATATAGACCCACACCTCTCACTGTAACGCTCTGATATATCCCACACCCCTCACTGTAACACTCTGATATATCCCACACCTCTCACTGGAACACTCTGATGTATCCCACAGTCCTCACTGTTAAACTCCGAAATATCCCACACCCCTCACTGTAGCACTCTGATATATCCCACACCCCTCACTGTAACACTCTGATATATCCCACACCCCTCACTGTAACACTCTGATATATCCCACACCCCTCACAGTAACACTCTGATATATCCCACACCCCTCACTGTAACACCCTGATATCCCTCAGACCCCTCACTGTAACACTCTGATATATCCCACACCCCTCACTGTAACACTCTGATATATCCAACACCCCTCACTGTAACACTCTGATATATCCCACACCTCTCACTGGAACACTCTGATGTATCCCACAGTCCTCACTGTTAAACTCCGAAATATCCCACACCCCTCACTGTAGCACTCTGATATATCCCACACCCCTCACTGTAACACTCTGATATATCCCACACCCCTCACTGTAACACTCTGATATATCCCACACCCCTCACAGTAACACTCTGATATATCCCACACCCCTCACTGTAACACCCTGATATCCCTCAGACCCCTCACTGTAACACTCTGATATATCCCACACCCCTCACTGTAACACTCTGATATATCCCACACCCCTCACTGTAACACTCTGATATATCCCACACCACTCACTGCAACACTCCGATATATCCCACACCCCTCACTGTAACACTCGGATATATCCCACACCCCTCACTGTAACACCCTGAAATCCCTCAGACCCCTCACTGGAACACTCTGATATATCCCACACCCATCACTGTAACACTCTGATATATCCCACACCCCTCACTGTAAACTCTGATATATCACACACCCCTCACAGTAACTCTCTGATATATCCCACACCCCTCACTGTAACACTCTGATATATCCCACACCCCTCACTGTTACACTCTGATATATCCCACACCCCTCACTGCAACACTCTGATATGTCCCACATCCCTCACTGTAACACTCTGATATCCCTCACACCCCTCACTGAAACACTCTGATATATACCACACCCCTCACTGAAACACTCTGATATATACCACACCCCTCACTGTAACACTCTGATATATCCCACACCCCTCACTGTAACACTCTGATATATCCCACACCCCTCACCGTAACACTCTGATATATCCCACACCCCTCTCTGTACCACTCCGATATAGACCCACACCTCTCACTGTAACACTCTGATACATCCCACACCCCTCACATAACACTCCGATGTAGACCCACACCTCTCACTGTAACACTCTGATATATCCCACATCCCTCACTGTAACACTCTGATATATCCCACACCCCTCACTGTAACACTCTGTTATATCCCACACCCCTCACTGTAACACTCTGATATATCCCACACCTCTCACTGCAACACTCCGATATATCCCACACCCCTCACTGTAACACTCGGATATATCCCACACCCCTCACTGTAACACCCTGAAATCACTCAGACCCCTCACTGTAACACTCTGATATATCCCACACCCCTCACTGTAACACTCTGATATATCCCTCACCCCTCACTGTAACACTCTGATATGTCCCACACCCCTCACTGTAAACTCTGTTATATCCCACACCCCTCACAGTAACTCTCTGATATATCCCACACCCCTCACTGTAACACTCTGATATATCCCACATCCCTCACTGTTGCACTCTGATATATCCCACACCCCTCACTGTAACACTCTGATATATCCCACACCCCTCACTGAAACACTCTGATATATACCACACCCCTCACTGAAACACTCTGATATATACCACACCCCTCACTGTAACACTCTGAAATATCCCACACCCCTCACTGTAACTGATACATCCCACACTCCTCACTGTAACACTCTGATATATCCCACACCCCTCACCGTAACACTCTGATATATACCACACCCCTCACTGTTACACTCTGATATTTCCCACACCCCTGACTGTAACACTCTGATATATCCCACACCCCTTACTGTAACACTCTGATATATCCCACAGCCCTCACCGTAACACTCTGATATATCCCACACCTCTCACTGTAACACTCTGATATATCCCACATCCCTCACTATAACACTCTGATATCCCTCACACCCCTCACTGTAACACTCTGATATATCCCACACCCCTCACTGTAACACTCTGATATATCCCACACCCCTCACTGTAACACTCTGATATATCCCACACCCCTCACAGTAACACTCTGATATATCCCACACCTCTCACTGTAACACTCCGATATAGACCCACACCCCTCACTGCAACACTCTGATTTACCCCACTCCCCTCACTGTAACTCTTTGATATATCCCACATCCCTCACTGTTAAACTCCGATATATCCCGCACCGCTCACTGTAACGCTCTGATATATCACACACCGCTCACAGTAACACTCTGATATATCCCACACCCCTCACAGTAATACTCTGATATATCCCACACCCCTCACAGTAACACTCTGATATATCCCCCACCCCTCACTGTAACACTCTGATATATCCCACATCCCTCACTGTAACACTCTGATATTTCCCACACCCCTCACCGTAACACTCTGATATATCCCACACCCCTCTCTGTACCACTCCGATATAGACCCACACCTCTCACTGTAACACTCTGATATATCCCACACCCCTCACAGTAACACTCCGATGTAGACCCACACCTCTCACTGTAACACTCTGATATATCCCACATCCCTCACTGTTACACTCTGATGTATCCCACATCCCTCACTGTAACACTCAGATATAGACCCACACCTCTCACTGTAACACTCTGGTATATCCCACACCCCTCACTCTGACACTCTGATATATCCCACACCCCTCACAGTAACACTCTGATGTATCCCACACCCCTCACTGTAACACTCTGATATATCCCACACCTCTCACTGTAACACTCCGATATAGACCCACGCCTGTCACTGTAACGCTCTGATATATCCCACACCCCTCACTGTAACACTCTGATATATCCCACACCTCTCACTGGAACACTCTGATGTATCCCACAGTCCTCACTGTTAAACTCCGAAATATCCCACACCCCTCACTGTAGCACTCTGATATATCCCACACCCCTCACTGTAACACTCTGATATATTCCACACCCCTCACTGTAACACTCTGATATATCCCACACCCCTCACAGTAACACTCTGATATATCCCACACCCCTCACTGTAACACCCTGATATCCCTCAGACCCCTCACTGTAACACTCTGATATATCCCACACCCCTCACTGTAACACTCTGATATATCCCACACCCCTCACTGTACCACTCTGATATATCCCACACCACTCACTGCAACACTCCGATATATCCCACACCCCTCACTGTAACACTCGGATATATCCCACACCCCTCACTGTAACACCCTGAAATCCCTCAGACCCCTCACTGTAACACTCTGATATATCCCACACCCCTCACTGTAAACTCTGATATATCCCACACCCCTCACAGTAACTCTCTGATATATCCCACACCCCTCACTGTAACACTCTGATATATCCCACACCCCTCACTGTTACACTCTGATATATCCCACACCCCTCACTGCAACACTCTGATATGTCCCACATCCCTCACTGTAACACTCTGATATCCCTCACGCCCCTCACTGAAACACTCTGATATATACCACACCCCTCACTGAAACACTCTGATATATACCACACCCCTCACTGTAACACTCTGATATATCCCACACCCCTCACTGTAACACTCTGATATATCCCACACCCCTCTCTGTACCACTCCGATATAGACCCACACCTCTCACTGTAACACTCTGATATATCCCACACCCCTCACAGTAACACTCCGATGTAGACCCACACCTCTCACTGTAACACTCTGATATATCCCACATCCCTCACTGTAACACTCTGATGTATCCCACATCCCTCACTGTAACACTCCGATATCGACCCACACCTCTCACTGTAACACTCTGGTATATCCCACACCCCTCACTCTAACACTCTGATATATCCCACACCCCTCACAGTAACACTCTGATGTATCCCACACCCCTCACTGTAACACTCTGATATATCCCACACCTCTCACTGTAACACTCCGATATAGACCCACACCTCTCACTGTAACGCTCTGATATATCCCACACCCCTCACTGTAACACTCTGATATATCCCACACCTCTCACTGGAACACTCTGATGTATCCCACAGTCCTCACTGTTATACTCCGAAATATCCCACACCCCTCACTGTAGCACTCTGATATATCCCACACCCCTCACTGTAACACTCTGATATATCCCACACCCCTCACAGTAACACTCTGATATATCCCACACACCTCACTGTCACACTCTGATATATCCCACACCCCTCACTGTAACACTCTGATATATCCCACACCCCTCACTGTAACACTCTGATATATCCCACACCCCTCACTGTAACACCCTGATATCCCTCAGACCCCTCACTGTAACACTCTGATATATCCCACACCCCTCACTGTAACACTCTGATATATCCCACACCCCTCACTGTAACACTCTGATATATCCCACACCCCTCACTGTAACACTCTGATATATCCCACACCTCTCACTGGAACACTCTGATGTATCCCACAGTCCTCACTGTTATACTCCGAAATATCCCACACCCCTCACTGTAGCACTCTGATATATCCCACACCCCTCACTGTAACACTCTGATATATCCCACACCCCTCACAGTAACACTCTGATATATCCCACACCCCTCACTGTAACACCCTGATATCCCTCAGACCCCTCACTGTAACACTCTGATATATCCCACACCCCTCACTGTAACACTCTGATATATCCCACACCCCTCACTGTAACACTCTGATATATCCCACACCACTCACTGCAACACTCCGATATATCCCACACCCCTCACTGTAACACTCGGATATATCCCACACCCCTCACTGTAACACCCTGAAATCCCTCAGACCCCTCACTGGAACACTCTGATATATCCCACACCCCTCACTGTAACACTCTGATATATCCCACACCCCTCAATCTAACACTCTGATATATCCCACACCCCTCACTGTAACACTCTGATATATCCCACACCCCTCACTGTTACACTCTGATATATCCCACACCCCTCACTGTAACACCCTGAAATCCCTCAGACCCCTCACTGGAACACTCTGATATATCCCACACCCCTCACTGTAACACTCTGATATATCCCACACCCCTCACTGTAAACTCTGATATATCCCACACCCCTCACAGTAACTCTCTGATATATCCCACACCCCTCACTGTAACACTCTGATATATCCCACACCCCTCACTGTTACACTCTGATATATCCCACACCCCTCACTGTAACACTCTGATATCCCTCACACCCCTCACTGAAACACTCTGATATATACCACACCCCTCACTGAAACACTCTGATATATTCCACACCCCTCACTGCAACACTCTGATATATCCCACACCCCTCACTGTAACACTCTGATATATCCCACACCCCTCACCGTAACACTCTGATATATCCCACACCCCTCTCTGTACCACTCCGATATAGACCCACACCTCTCACTGTAACACTCTGATATATCCCACACCCCTCACAGTAACACTCCGATGTAGACCCACACCTCTCACTGTAACACTCTGATATATCCCACATCCCTCACTGTAACACTCTGATGTATCCCACATCCCTCAATGTAAGACTCCGATATCGACCCACACCTCTCACTGTAACACTCTGGTATATCCCACACCCCTCACTCCAACACTCTGATATATCCCACACCCCTCACAGTAACACTCTGATGTATCCCACACCCCTCACTGTAACACTCTGATATATCCCACACCTCTCACTGCAACACTCCGATATAGACCCACACCTCTCACTGTAACGCTCTGATATATCCCACACCCCTCACTGTAACACTCTGATATATCCCACACCTCTCACTGGAACACTCTGATGTATCCCACAGTCCTCACTGTTAAACTCCGAAATATCCCACACCCCTCACTGTAGCACTCTGATATATCCCACACCCCTCACTGTAACACTCTGATATATCCCACACCCCTCACTGTAACACTCTGATATATCCCACACCCCTCACAGTAACACTCTGATATGTCCCACACCCCTCACTGTAACACTCTGATATATCCCACACCCCTCACTGTAACACTCTGATATATCCCACACCACTCACTGCAACACTCCGATATATCCCACACCCCTCACTGTAACACTCGGATAGATCCCACACCCCTCACTGTAACACCCTGAAATCCCTCAGACCCCTCACTGGAACACTCTGATATATCCCACACCCCTCACTGTAACACTCTGATATATCCCACACCCCTCAATGTAACACTCTGATATATCCCACACCCCTCACTGTAACACTCGGATATATCCCACACCCCTCACTGTAACACCCTGAAATCCCTCAGACCCCTCACTGTAACACTCTGATATATCCCACACCCCTCACTGTAAACTCTGATATATCCCACACCCCTCACAGTAACTCTCTGATATGTCCCACACCCCTCACTGTAACACTCTGATATATCCCACACCCCTCACTGTTACACTCTGATATATCCCACACCCCTCACTGCAACACTCTGATATGTCCCACATCCCTCACTGTAACACTCTGATATCCCTCACACCCCTCACTGAAACACTCTGATATATACCACACCCCTCACTGAAACACTCTGATATATACCACACCCCTCACTGTAACACTCTGATATATCCCACACCCCTCACTGTAACACTCTGATATATCCCACACCCCTCACAGTAACACTCTGATGTATCCCACACCCCTCACTGTAACACTCTGATATATCCCACACCTCTCACTGCAACACTCCGATATAGACCCACCCCTCTCACTGTAACGCTCTGATATATCCCACACCCCTCACTGTAACACTCTGATATATCCCACACCTCTCACTGGAACACTCTGATGTATCCCACAGTCCTCACTGTTAAACTCCGAAATATCCCACACCCCTCACTGTAGCACTCTGATATATCCCACACCCCTCACTGTAACACTCTGATATATCCCACACCCCTCACTGTAACACTCTGATATATCCCACACCCCTCACAGTAACACTCTGATATATCCCACACCCCTCACTGTAACACCCTGATATCCCTCAGACCCCTCACTGTAACACTCTGATATATCCCACACCCCTCACTGTAACACTCTGATATATCCCACACCCCTCACTGTAACACTCTGATATATCCCACACCACTCACTGCAACACTCCGATATATCCCACACCCCTCACTGTAACACTCGGATATATCCCACACCCCTCACTGTAACACCCTGAAATCCCTCAGACCCCTCACTGGAACACTCTGAT
Organism: Heterodontus francisci; assembly: GCF_036365525.1. NCBI lineage: Eukaryota > Metazoa > Chordata > Chondrichthyes > Heterodontiformes > Heterodontidae > Heterodontus > Heterodontus francisci. The sequence continues at coordinate 539,773 of NW_027141321.1, forward strand.
ATATCCCACACCCCTCACTGTAACACTCTGATATATCCCACACCCCTCACTGTAAACTCTGATATATCCCACACCCCTCACAGTAACTCTCTGATATATCCCACACCCCTCACTGTTACACTCTGATATATCCCACACCCCTCACTGTTACACTCTGATATATCCCACACCCCTCACTGCAACACTCTGATATGTCCCACATCCCTCACTGTAACTCTCTGATATCCCTCACACCCCTCACTGAAACACTCTGATATATACCACACCCCTCACTGAAACACTCTGATATATACCACACCCCTCACTGTAACACTCTGATATATCCCACACCCCTCACTGTAACACTCTGATATATCCCACACCCCTCACCGTAACACTCTGATATATCCCACACCCCTCTCTGTACCACTCCGATATAGACCCACACCTCTCACTGGAACACTCTGATATATCCCACACCCCTCACAGTAACACTCCGATGTAGACCCACACCTCTCACTGTAACACTCTGATATATCCCACATCCCTCACTGTAACACTCTGATGTATCCCACATCCCTCACTGTAACACTCCGATATCGACCCACACCTCTCACTGTAACACTCTGGTATATCCCACACCCCTCACTCTAACACTCTGATATATCCCACACCCCTCACAGTAACACTCTGATGTATCCCACACCCCTCACTGTAACACTCTGATATATCCCACACCTCTCACTGTAACACTCCGATATAGACCCACACCTCTCACTGTAACGCTCTGATATATCCCACACCCCTCACTGTAACACTCTGATATATCCCACACCTCTCACTGGAACACTCTGATGTATCCCACAGTCCTCACTGTTAAACTCCGAAATATCCCACACCCCTCACTGTAGCACTCTGATATATCCCACACCCCTCACTGTAACACTCTGATATATCCCACACCCCTCACTGTAACACTCTGATATATCCCACACCCCTCACAGTAACACTCTGATATATCCCACACCCCTCACTGTAACACCCTGATATCCCTCAGACCCCTCACTGTAACACTCTGATATATCCCACACCACTCACTGCAACACTCCGATATATCCCACACCCCTCACTGTAACACTCGGATATATCCCACACCCCTCACTGTAACACCCTGAAATCCCTCAGACCGCTCACTGGAACACTCTGATATATCCCACACCCCTCACTGTAACACTCTGATATATCCCACACCCCTCACTGTAACACTCTGATATATCCCACACCCCTCACTGTAACACTCTGATATATCCCACACCACTCACTGCAACACTCCGATATATCCCACACCCCTCACTGTAACACTCGGATATATCCCACACCCCTCACTGTAACACCCTGAAATCCCTCAGACCCCTCACTGGAACACTCTGATATATCCCACACCCCTCACTGTAACACTCTGATATATCCCACACCCCTCACTGTAAACTCTGATATATCCCACACCCCTCACAGTAACTCTCTGATATATCCCACACCCCTCACTGTAACACTCTGATATATCCCACACCCCTCACTGTTACACTCTGATATATCCCACACCCCTCACTGCAACACTCTGATATGTCCCACATCCCTCACTGTAACAATCTGATATCCCTCACACCCCTCAATGAAACACTCTGATATATACCACACCCCTCACTGTAACACTCTGATATATCCCACACCCCTCACTGTAACACTCTGATATATCCCACACCCCTCACCGTAACACTCTGACATATCCCACACCTCTCACCGTAACACTCTGATATATCCCACATCCCTCACTGTAACACTCTGATATCCCTCACACCCCTCACTGTAACACTCTGATATATCCCACACCCCTCACTGTAACACTCTGATATATCCCACACCCCTCACTGTCACACTCTGATATATCCCACACCCCTCACTGTAACACTCTGATATATCCCACACCCCTCACAGTAACACTCTGATATATCCCACACCTCTCACTGTAACACTCCGATATAGACCCACACCCCTCACTGCAACACTCTGATATATCCCACATCCCTCACTGTTAAACTCCGATATATCCCACACCGCTCACTGTAACACTCTGATATATCCCACACCCCTCACAGTAACACTCTGATATATCCCACACCCCTCACAGTAATACTCTGATATATCCCACACCCCTCACAGAAACACTCTGATATATCCCCCACCCCTCACTGTAACACTCTGATATATCCCACATCCCTCACTGTAACACTCTGATATTTCCCACACCCCTCACTGTCACACTCTGATATACTCCACACCATAACCGTAACACTCTGATATATCCCACACCCCTCACAGTAACACTCCGATATAGACCCACACCTCTCACTGTAACACTCTGATATATCCCACATCCCTCACTGTAACACTCTGATGTATCCCACATCCCTCACTGTAACACTCTGATATTTCCCACACCCCTCACTGTAACACTCTGATATATCCCACACCCCTGACCGTAACACTCCGATATAGATCCACACCTCTCACTGTAACACTCTGGTATATCCCACACCCCTCACTCTAACACTCTGATATATCCCACACCCCTCACAGTAACACTCTGATGTATCCCACACCCCTCACTGTAACACTCTGATATATCCCACACCCCTCATTGTAACACTCTGATAAATCCCACACCCCTCACTGTAACACTCTGATATATCCCACACCCCTCACAGTAACACTCTGATATATCCCACACCCCTCACAGTAACACTTTGATATATCCCACACCCCTCACAGTAACACTCTGATATATCCCACCCCCCTCACTGTAACACTCTGATATATCCCACATCCCTCACTGTAACACTCTGATATTTCCCACACCCCTCACTGTAACACTCTGATATACTCCACACCATAACTGTAACACTCTGATATATCCCACACCTCTCACTGTAACACTCCGATATAGACCCACACCTCTCACTGTAACGCTCTGATATATCCCACACCCCTCACTGTAACACTCTGATATATCCCACACCTCTCACTGTAACACTCTGATATATCCCACAGTCCTCACTGTTAAACTCCGAAATATCCCACAGTCCTCACTGTTAAACTCCGAAATATCCCACACCCCTCACTGTAGCACTCTGATATATCCCACACCCCTCACTGTAACACTCTGATGTATCCCACACCCCTCACTGTAACACTCTGATATATCCCACACCCCTCACAGTAACACTCTGATATATCCCACACCCCTCACTGTAACACCCTGATATCCCTCAGAGCCCTCACTGTAACACTCTGATATATCCCACACCCCTCACTGTAACACTCTGTTATATCCCACACCCCTCACTGTAACACTCTGTTATATCCCACACCTCTCACTGCAACACTCCGATATATCCCACACCCCTCACTGTAACACTCGGATATATCCCACACCCCTCACTGTAACACCCTGAAATCCCTCAGACCCCTCACTGTAACACTCTGATATATCCCACACCCCTCACTGTAACACTCTGATATATCCCACACCCCTCACTGTAACACTCTGATATATCCCACACCCCTCACTGTAAACTCTGTTATATCCCACACCCCTCACAGTAACTCTCTGATATATCCCACACCCCTCACTGTAACACTCTGATATATCCCACGTCCCTCACTGTTGCACTCTGATATATCCCACACCCCTCACTGTAACACTCTGATATATCCCACACTCCTCACTGTAACACTCTGATATATCCCACACACCTCACCGTAACACTCTGATATATCCCACACCTCTCACTGTAACACTCTGATATTTCCCACATCCCTCACTGTAACACTCTGATATCCCTCACACCCCTCACTGTAACACTCTGATATATCCCACACCCCTCACTGTAACACTCTGATATATCCCACACCCCTCACTGTAACACTCTGATATATCCCACACCCCTCACCGTAACACTCTGATATATCCCACACCTCTCACTGTAACACTCTGATATATCCCACATCCCTCACTGTAACACTCTGATATCCCTCACACCCCTCACTGTAACACTCTGATATATCCCACACCCCTCACTGTAACACTCTGATATATCCCACACCCCTCACTGTAACACTCTGATATACCCCACACCCCTCACTGCAACACTCTGATAAACCCCACTCCCCTCACTGTAACTCTTTGATATATCCCACATCCCTCACTGTTAAACTCCGATATATCCCACACCGCTCACTGTAACACTCTGATATATCCCACACCGCTCACAGTAACACTCTGATATATCCCACACCCCTCACAGTAATACTCTGATATATCCCCCACCCCTCACTGGAACTCTCTGATATATCCCACACCCCTCACAGTAACACTCCAATATAGACCCACATCCCTCACTGTAACACTCTGATATTTCCCACACCCCTCACTGTAACACTCTGATATTTCCCACACCCCTCACTGTAACACTCTGATATACTCCACACCATAACTGTAACACTCTGATATATCCCACACCCCTCTCTGTACCACTCTGATATATCCCACACCTCTCACTGTAACACTCCGATACAGAGCCACACCTCTCACTGTAACACTCTGATATATCCCACACCCCTCACTGTAACACTCTGATATATCCCACACACCTCACAGTAACACTCCGATATAGACCCACACCTCTCACTGTAACACTCTGATATACCCCACATCCCTCACTGTAAAACTCTGATATTTCCCACACCCCTCACTGTGACACTCTGATATACTCCACACCATAACTGTAACACTCTGATATATCCCACACCCCTCTCTGTACCACTCTGATATATCCCACACCTCTCACTGTAACACTCCGATATAGAGCCACACCTCTCACTGTCACACTCTGATATACCCCACATCCCTCACTGTAACACTCTGATATATCCCACACCCCTCTCTGTACCACTCTGATATATCCCACACCTCTCACTGTAACACTCCGATACAGAGCCACACCTCTCACTGTAACACTCTGATATATATACCACACCCCTCACTGTAACACTCTGATAGATCCCACACCCCTCACTGTTCAACTCCAATATATCCCACACCCCTCACTGTAACACTCTGATATATCCCCCACCCCTCACAGTAACACTCTGATGTATCCCACACCCCTCACTGTAACACTCTGATATATCCCACACCCCTCACAGTAACACTCTGATATATCCCACACCCCTCACAGTAACACTCTGATATATCCCCCACCCCTCACTGTAACACTCTGATATATCCCACATCCCTCACTGTAACACTCTTATATTTCCCACACCCCTCACTGTAACACTCTGATATACTCCACACCATAACTGTAACACTCTGATATATCCCACACCTCTCACTGTAACACTCCGATATAGAACCACACCTCTCACTGTAACACTCAGATATATCCCACACCCCTCACTGTAACACTCTGATATATCCCACACCTCTCACTGTAACACTCTGATATAGCCCACAGTCCTCACTGTTAAACTCCGAAATATCCCACACCCCTCACTGTAGCACTCTGATATATCCCACACCCCTCACTGTAACACTCTGATATATCCCACACCCCTCACTGTAACACTCTGATATATCCCACACCCCTCACAGTAACACTCTGATATATCCCACACCCCTCACTGTAACACTCTGATATATCCCACACCCCTCACTGTAACACCCTGATATCCCTCAGACCCCTCACTGTAACACTCTGATATATCCCACACCCCTCACTGTAACACTCTGATATATCCCACACCCCTCACTGTAACACTCGGATATATCCCACACCCCTCACTGTAACACTCTGAAATCCCTCAGACCCCTCACTGTAACACTCTGATATATCCCACACCCCTCACTGTAACACTCTGATATATCCCACACCCCTCACTGTAAACTCTGATATATCCCACACCCCTCACAGTAACTCTCTGATATATCCCACACCGCTCACTGTAACACTCTGATATATCCCACACCCCTCACAGGAACACTCTGATATATCCCACACCCCTCACAGTAACACTGTGATATATCCCCCATCCTCACTGCAACACTCTGATGTATCCCACATCCCTCACTGTAACACTCTGATATTTCCCACACCCCTCACTGGAACACTGTGATATATCCCCCATCCTCACTGCAACACTCTGATGTATCCCACATCCCTCACTGTAACACTCTGATATTTCCCACACCCCTCACTGTAACACTCTGATATACTCCACACCATAACTGTAACACTCTGATATATCCCACACCCCTCTCTGTACCACTCTGATATATCCCACACCTCTCACTGTAACACTCCGATACAGACCCACACCTCTCACTGTAACACTCTGATATATCCCACACCCCTCACACTAACACTCCGATATAGACCCACACCTCTCACTGTAACACTCTGATGTATCCCACACCTCTCACTGTAACACTCCGATACAGAGCCACACCTCTCACTGTAACACTCTGATATATATACCACACCCCTCACTGTAACACTCTGATAGATCCCACACCCCTCACTGTTCAACTCCAATATATCCCACACCCCTCACTGTAACACTCTGATATATCCCCCACCCCTCACAGTAACACTCTGATGTATCCCACACCCCTCACTGGAACACTCTGATATATCCCACACCCCTCACAGTAACACTCTGATATATCCCACACCCCTCACAGTAACACTCTGATATATCCCCCACCCCTCACTGTAACACTCTGATATATCCCACATCCCTCACTGTAACACTCTGATATTTCCCACACCCCTCACTGTAACACTCTGATATACTCCACACCATAACTGTAACACTCTGATATATCCCACACCTCTCACTGTAACACTCCGATATAGAACCACACCTCTCACTGTAACACTCTGATATATCCCACACCCCTCACTGTAACACTCTGATATATCCCACACCTCTCACTGTAACACTCTGATATATCCCACAGTCCTCACTGTTAAACTCCGAAATATCCCACACCCCTCACTGTAACACTCTGATATATCCCACACCCCTCACTGTAACACTCTGATATATCCCACACCCCTCACAGTAACACTCTGATATATCACACCCCTCACTGTAACACCCTGATATCCCTCAGACCCCTCACTGTAACACTCTGATATATCCCACACCCCTCACTGTAACACTCTGATATATCCCACACCCCTCACTGTAACACTCGGATATATCCCACACCCCTCACTGTAACACCCTGAAATCCATCAGACCCCTCACTGTAACACTCTGATATATCCCACACCCCTCACTGTAACACTCTGATATATCCCACACCCCTCACTGTAAACTCTGATATATCCCACACCCCTCACAGTAACTCTCTGATATATCCCACACCGCTCACTGTAACACTCTGATATATCCCACACCCCTCACAGGAACACTCTGATATATCCCCCATCCTCACTGCAACACTCTGATGTATCCCACATCCCTCACTGTAACACTCTGATATTTCCCACACCCCGCACTGTAACACTCTGATATACTCCACACCATAACTGTAACACTCTGAAATATCCCACACCCCTCTCTGTACCACTCTGATATATCCCACACCTCTCACTGTAACACTCCGATACAGACCCACACCTCTCACTGTAACACTCTGATATATCCCACACCCCTCACAGTAACACTCCGATATAGACCCACACCTCTCACTGTAACACTCTGATGTATCCCACACCTCTCATTGTAACACTCTGATATATCCCACACCTCTCATTGTAACACTCTGATTTTTCCCACACCCCTCACAGTAACACTCTGATATATCCCACACCCCTCACAGTAACACTCTGATATGTCCCCCACCCCTCACTGTAACACTCTGATATATCCCACACCTCTCATTGTAACACTCTGATTTTTCCCACACCCCTCACAGTAACACTCTGATATATCCCACACCCCTCACAGTAACACTCTGATATGTCCCCCACCCCTCACTGTAACACTCTGATATATCCCACACCCCTCACTGCAACACTCTGATATATCCCACACCCCTCACTGTAACACTCTGATATATCCCACACCCCTCACAGGAACACTCTGATATATCCCACACCCCTCACTGTAACACTCTGATATATCCCACACCCCTCACTGTAACACTCTGATATATCCCACACCCCTCACAGTAACACTCTGATATATCCCACACCCCTCACAGTAACACTCTGATATATCCCACACCCCTCACAGTAACACTCTGATATATCCCCCACCCCTCACTGTAACACTCTGATATATCCCACATCCCTCACTGTAACACTGTGATATACTGCACACCATAACTGTAACACTCTGATATATCCCACACCTCTCACTGTAACACTCCGATATAGAACCACACCTCTCACTGTAACACTCTGAATATCCCACACCCCTCACTGTAACACTCTGATATATCCCACACCTCTCACTGTAACACTCTGATATATCCCACAGTCCTCACTGTTAAACTCCGAAATATCCCACACCCCTCACTGTAGCACTCTGATATATCCCACACCCCTCACTGTAACACTCTGATATATCCCACACCCCTCACTGTAACACTCTGATATATCCCACACCCCTCACAGTAACACTCTGATATATCCCACACCCCTCACTGTAACACTCTGATATATCCCACACCCCTCACTGTAACACCCTGATATCCCTCAGACCCCTCACTGTCACACTCTGATATATCCCACACCCCTCACTGTAACACTCTGATATATCCCACACCCCTCACTGTAACACTCGGATATATCCCACACCCCTCACTGTAACACCCTGAAATCCCTCAGACCCATCACTGTAACACTCTGATATATCCCACACCCCTCACTGTAACACTCTGATATATCCCACACCCCTCACTGTAAACTCTGATATATCCCACACCCCTCACAGTAACTCTCTGATATATCCCACACCGCTCACTGTAACACTCTGATATATCCCACACCCCTCACAGGAACACTCTGATATATCCCACACCCCTCACAGTAACACTGTGATATATCCCCCATCCTCACTGCAACACTCTGATGTATCCCACATCCCTCACTGTAACACTCTGATATTTCCCACACCCCTCACTGTAACACTCTGATATACTCCACACCATAACTGTAACACTCTGATATATCCCACACCCCTCTCTGTACCACTCTGATATATCCCACACCTCTCACTGTAACACTCCGATACAGACCCACACCTCTCACTGTAACACTCTGATATATCCCACACCCCTCACACTAACACTCCGATATAGACCCACACCTCTCACTGTAACACTCTGATGTATCCCACACCTCTCACTGTAACACTCCGATACAGAGCCACACCTCTCACTGTAACACTCTGATATATATACCACACCCCTCACTGTAACACTCTGATAGATCCCACACCCCTCACTGTTCAACTCCAATATATCCCACACCCCTCACTGTAACACTCTGATATATCCCCCACCCCTCACAGTAACACTCTGATGTATCCCACACCCCTCACTGTAACACTCTGATATATCCCACACCCCTCACAGTAACACTCTGATATATCCCAAACCCCTCACAGTAACACTCTGATATATCCCCCACCCCTCACTGTAACACTCTGATATATCCCACATCCCTCACTGTAACACTCTGATATTTCCCACACCCCTCACTGTAACACTCTGATATACTCCACACCATAACTGTAACACTCTGATATATCCCACACCTCTCACTGTAACACTCCGATATAGAACCACACCTCTCACTGTAACACTCTGATATATCCCACACCCCTCACTGTAACACTCTGATATATCCCACACCTCTCACTGTAACACTCTGATATATCCCACAGTCCTCACTGTTAAACTCCGAAATATCCCACACCCCTCACTGTAGCACTCTGATATATCCCACACCCCTCACTGTAACACTCTGATATATCCCACACCCCTCACAGTAACACTCTGATATATCCCACACCCCTCACTGTAACACCCTGATATCCCTCAGACCCCTCACTGTAACACTCTGATATCTCCCACACCCCTCACTGTAACACTCTGATATATCCCACACCCCTCACTGTAACACTCGGATATATCCCACACCCCTCACTGTAACTCCCTGAAATCCCTCAGACCCCTCACTGTAACACTCTGATATATCCCACACCCCTCACTGTAACATTCTGATATATCCCACACCCCTCACTGTAAACTCTGATATATCCCACACCCCTCACATTAACTCTCTGATATATCCCACACCGCTCACTGTAACACTCTGATATATCCCACACCCCTCACAGGAACACTCTGATATATCCCACACCCCTCACAGTAACACTGTGATATATCCCCCATCCTCACTGCAACACTCTGATGTATCCCACATCCCTCACTGTAACACTCTGATATTTCCCACACCCCTCACTGGAACACTGTGATATATCCCCCATCCTCACTGCAACACTCTGATGTATCCCACATCCCTCACTGTAACACTCTGATATTTCCCACACCCCTCACTGTAACACTCTGATATACTCCACACCATAACTGTAACACTCTGATATATCCCACACCCCTCTCTGTACCACTCTGATATATCCCACACCTCTCACTGTAACACTCTGATACAGACCCACACCTCTCACTGTAACACTCTGATATATCCCACACCCCTCACAGTAACACTCCGATATAGACCCACACCTCTCACTGTAACACTCTGATGTATCCCACACCTCTCATTGTAACACTCTGATATATCCCACACCCCTCACTGTAACACTCTGATATATCCCACACCTCTCATTGTAACACTCTGATTTTTCCCACACCCCTCACAGTCACACTCTGATATATCCCACACCCCTCACAGTAACACTCTGATATGTCCCCCACCCCTCACTGTAACACTCTGATATATCCCACACCCCTCACTGCAACACTCTGATATATCCCACACCCCTCACTGTAACACTCTGATATATCCCACACCCCTCACAGGAACACTCTGATATATCCCACACCCCTCACTGTAACACTCTGATATATCCCACACCCCTCACTGTAACACTCTGATATATCCCACACCCCTCACAGTAACACTCTGATATATCCCACACCCCTCACAGTAACACTCTGATATATCCCACATCCCTCACTGTAACACTCTGATATTTCCCACACCCCTCACTGTAACACTATGATATATCCCACACCCCTCACAGTAACACTCTGATATATCCCACACCCCTCACAGTAACACTCTGATATGTCCCACACCCCTCACAGTAACACTCTGATATATCCCCCACCCCTCACTGTAACACTCTGATATATCCCACATCCCTCACTGTAACACTCTGATATATCCCACACCTCTCACTGTAACACTCCGATATAGACCCACACCTCTCACTGTAACGCTCTGATATATCCCACACCCCTCACTGTAACACTCTGATATATCCCACACCTCTCACTGGAACACTCTGATATATCCCACAGTCCTCACTGTTAAACTCCGAAATATCCCACACCCCTCACTGTAACACTCTGATATATCCCACACCCCTCACAGTAACACTCTGATATATCCCACACCCCTCACTGTAACACCCTGATATCCCTCAGACCCCTCACTGTAACACTCTGATATATCCCACACCCCTCACTGTAACACTCTGATATATCCCACACCCCTCACTGTAACACTCTGATATATCCCACACCTCTCACTGCAACACTCCGATATATCCCACACCCCTCACTGTAACACTCGGATATATCCCACACCCCTCACTGTAACACCCTGAAATCCCTCAGACCCCTCACTGTAACACTCTGATATATCCCACACCCCTCACTGTAACACTCTGATATATCCCACACCCCTCACTGTAAACTCTGATATATCCCACACCCCTCACAGTAACTCTCTGATATATCCCACACCCCTCACTGTAACACTCTGAAATATCCCACACCCCTCACTGCAACACTCTGATATGTCCCACATCCCTCACTGTAACACTCTGATATCCCTCACACCCCTCACTGTAACACTCTGATATATCCCACACCCCTCACTGTAACACTCTGATATATCCCACACCTCTCACTGCAACACTCCGATATATCCCACACCCCTCACTGTAACACTCGGATATATCCCACACCCCCCACTATAACACCCTGTAATCCCTCAGACCCCTCACTGTAACACTCTGATATATCCCACACCCCTCACTGTAACTCTCTGATATATCCCACACCCCTCACTGTAAACGCTGATATATCCCACACCCCTCACAGTAACTCTCTGATATATCCCACACCCCTCACTGTAACACTCTGATATATCCCACACCCCTCACTGCAACACTCTGATATGTCCCACATCCCTCACTGTAACACTCTGATATCCCTCACACCCCTCACTGAAACACTCTGATATAAACCACACCCCTCACTGTAACATTCTGATATATACCACACACCTCACTGTAACACTCTGATATTTCCCACACCCCTCACTGTAACACTCTGATATATCCCACACCTCTCACTGTAACACTCTGATATATCCCACACCCCTCACTGAAACACTCTGATATATCCCACACCCCTCACTGTAACACTCTGATATATCCCACACCCCTCACTGTAACACTCTGATATCCCTCACACCCCTCACTGTAACACTCTGATATAACCCACACCCCTCACTGAAACACTCTGATATATACCACACCCCTCACTGAAACACTCTGATATATACCACACCCCTCACTGTAACACTCTGATATATCCCACACCCCTCACAGTAACACTCCGATATAGACCCACACCTCTCACTGTAACACTCTGATGTATCCCACACCTCTCATTGTAACACTCTGATAGATCCCACACCCCTCACAGTAACACTCCGATATAGACCCACACCTCTCACTGTAACACTCTGATGTATCCCACACCTCTCATTGTAACACTCTGATATATCCCACACCCCTCACTGTAACACTCTGATATATCCCACACCTCTCATTGTAACACTCTGATTTTTCCCACACCCCTCACAGTAACACTCTGATATATCCCACACCCCTCACGGTAACACTCTGATATGTCCCCCACCCCTCACTGTAACACTCTGATATATCCCACACCCCTCACTGTAACACTCTGATATATCCCACACCCCTCACTGTAACACTCTGATATATCCCACACCCCTCACAGTAACACTCTGATATATCCCACACCCCTCACTGTAACACTCTGATATATCCCACACCCCTCACTGTAACACTCTGATATATCCCACACCCCTCACAGTAACACTCTGATATATCCCACACCCCTCACAGTAACACTCTGATATATCCCCCACCCCTCACTGCAACACTATGATATATCCCACATCCCTCACTGTAACACTCTGATATTTCCCACACCCCTCACTGTAACACTCTGATATATCCCACACCCCTCACAGTAACACTCTGATATATCCCACACCCCTCACAGTAACACTCTGATATGTCCCACACCCCTCACAGTAACACTCTGATATATCCCCCACCCCTCACTGTAACACTCTGATATATCCCACATCCCTCACTGTAACACTCTGATATATCCCACACCTCTCACTGTAACACTCCGATATAGACCCACACCTCTCACTGTAACGCTCTGAGATATCCCACACCCCTCACTGTAACACTCTGATATATCCCACACCTCTCACTGGAACACTCTGATATATCCCACAGTCCTCACTGTTAAACTCCGAAATATCCCACACCCCTCACTGTAACACTCTGATATATCCCACACCCCTCACTGTAACACCCTGATATCCCTCAGACCCCTCACTGTAACACTCTGATATATCCCACACCCCTCACTGTAACACTCTGATATATCCCACACCCCTCACTGTAACACTCTGATATATCCCACACCTCTCACTGCAACACTCCGATATATCCCACACCCCTCACTGTAACACTCTGATATATCCCACACCTCTCACTGCAACACTCTGATATATCCCACACCCCTCACTGTAACACCCTGAAATCCCTCAGACCCCTCACTGTAACACTCTGATATATCCCACACCCCTCACTGTAACACTCTGATATATCCCACACCCCTCACTGTAACACTCTGATATATCCCACACCTCTCACTGCAACACTCCGATATATCCCACACCCCTCACTGTAACACTCTGATATATCCCACACCTCTCACTGCAACACTCTGATATATCCCACATCCCTCACTGTAACACTCTGATATCCCTCAGACCCCTCACTGTAACACTCTGATATATCCCACACCCCTCACTGTAACACTCTGATATATCCCACACCCCTCACTGTAACACTCTGATATATCCCACACCTCTCACTGCAACACTCCGATATATCCCACACCCCTCACTGTAACACTCGGATATATCCCACACCCCTCACTGTAACACCCTGAAATCCCTCAGACCCCTCACAGTAACACTCTGATATATCCCACACCCCTCACTGTAACACTCTGATATATCCCACACCCCTCACTGTAAACTCTGATATATCCCACACCCCTCACAGTAACTCTCTGATATATCCCACACCCCTCACTGTAACACTCTGATATATCCCACACCCCTCACTGTCACACTCTGATATCCCTCACACCCCTCACTGTCACACTCTGATATCCCTCACACCCCTCACTGTAACACTCTGATATATCCCACACCCCTCACTGAAACACTCTGATATATACCACACCCCTCACTGAAACACTCTGATATATACCACACCCCTCACTGTAACACTCTGATATTTCCCACACCCCTCACTGTAACACTCTGATATATCCCACACCTCTCACTGTAACACTCCGATATAGACCCACACCTCTCACTGTAACGCTCTGATATATCCCACACCCCTCACTGTAACACTCTGATATATCCCACACCTCTCACTGGAACACTCTGATATATCCCACAGTCCTCACTGTTAAACTCTGAAATATCCCACACCCCTCACTGTAGCACTCTGATATATCCCACACCCCTCACTGTAACACTGATATATCCCACACCCCTCACTGTAACACTCTGATATATCCCACACCCCTCACAGTAACACTCTGATATATCCCACACCCCTCACTGTAACACCCTGATATCCCTCAGACCCCTCACTGTAACTCTCTGATATATCCCACACCCCTCACTGTAACACCCTGAAATCCCTCAGACCCCTCACTGTAACACTCTGATATATCCCACACCCCTCACTGTAACACTCTGATATATCCCACACCCCTCACTGTAAACTCTGATATATCCCACACCCCTCACAGTAACTCTCTGATATATCCCACACCCCTCACTGTAACACTCTGATATATCCCACACCCCTCACTGTTACACTCTGATATATCCCACACCCCTCACTGCAACACTCTGATATGTCCCACATCCCTCACTGTAACACTCTGATATCCCTCACACCCCTCACTGAAACACTCTGATATATACCACACCCCTCACTGAAACACTCTGATATATACCACACCCCTCACTGTAACACTCTGATATTTCCCACACCCCTCACTGTTACACTCTGATATATCCCACACCCCTCACTGTAACACTCTGATATATCCCACACCCCTCACTGTAACACTCTGATATCCCTCACACCCCTCACTGTAACACTCTGATATAACCCACACCCCTCACTGAAACACTCTGATATATACCACACCCCTCACTGAAACACTCTGATATATACCACACCCCTCACTGTAAGACTCTGATATATCCCACACCCCTCACAGTAACACTCCGATATAGACCCACACCTCTCACTGTAACACTCTGATGTATCCCACACCTCTCATTGTAACACTCTGATAGATCCCACACCCCTCACAGTAACACTCCGATATAGACCCACACCTCTCACTGTAACACTCTGATGTATCCCACACCTCTCATTGTAACACTCTGATATATCCCACACCCCTCACTGTAACACTCTGATATATCCCACACCTCTCATTGTAACACTCTGATTTTTCCCACACCCCTCACAGTAACACTCTGATATATCCCACACCCCTCACAGTAACACTCTGATATGTCCCCCACCCCTCACTGTAACACTCTGATATATCCCACACCCCTCACTGTAACACTCTGATATATCCCACACCCCTCACTGTAACACTCTGATATATCCCACACCCCTCACAGTAACACTCTGATATATCCCACACCCCTCACTGTAACACTCTGATATATCCCACACCCCTCACTGTAACACTCTGATATATCCCACACCCCTCACAGTAACACTCTGATATATCCCACACCCCTCACAGTAACACTCTGATATATCCCCCACCCCTCACTGCAACACTATGATATATCCCACATCCCTCACTGTAACACTCTGATATTTCCCACACCCCTCACTGTAACACTCTGATATATCCCACACCCCTCACAGTAACACTCTGATATATCCCACACCCCTCACAGTAACACTCTGATATGTCCCACACCCCTCACAGTAACACTCTGATATATCCCCCACCCCTCACTGTAACACTCTGATATATCCCACATCCCTCACTGTAACACTCTGATATATCCCACACCTCTCACTGTAACACTCCGATATAGACCCACACCTCTCACTGTAACGCTCTGAGATATCCCACACCCCTCACTGTAACACTCTGATATATCCCACACCTCTCACTGGAACACTCTGATATATCCCACAGTCCTCACTGTTAAACTCCGAAATATCCCACACCCCTCACTGTAACACTCTGATATATCCCACACCCCTCACTGTAACACCCTGATATCCCTCAGACCCCTCACTGTAACACTCTGATATATCCCACACCCCTCACTGTAACACTCTGATATATCCCACACCCCTCACTGTAACACTCTGATATATCCCACACCTCTCACTGCAACACTCCGATATATCCCACACCCCTCACTGTAACACTCTGATATATCCCACACCTCTCACTGCAACACTCTGATATATCCCACACCCCTCACTGTAACACCCTGAAATCCCTCAGACCCCTCACTGTAACACTCTGATATATCCCACACCCCTCACTGTAACACTCTGATATATCCCACACCCCTCACTGTCAACTCTGATATATCCCACACCCCTCACAGTAACTCTCTGATATATCCCACACCCCTCACTGTAACACTCTGATATATCCCACACCCCTCACTGCAACACTCTGATATGTCCCACATCCCTCACTGTAACACTCTGATATCCCTCAGACCCCTCACTGTAACACTCTGATATATCCCACACCCCTCACTGTAACACTCTGATATATCCCACACCCCTCACTGTAACACTCTGATATATCCCACACCTCTCACTGCAACACTCCGATATATCCCACACCCCTCACTGTAACACTCGGATATATCCCACACCCCTCACTGTAACACCCTGAAATCCCTCAGACCCCTCACAGTAACACTCTGATATATCCCACACCCCTCACTGTAACACTCTGATATATCCCACACCCCTCACTGTAAACTCTGATATATCCCACACCCCTCACAGTAACTCTCTGATATATCCCACACCCCTCACTGTAACACTCTGATATATCCCACACCCCTCACTGTCACACTCTGATATCCCTCACACCCCTCACTGTCACACTCTGATATCCCTCACACTCCTCACTGTAACACTCTGATATATCCCACACCCCTCACTGAAACACTCTGATATATACCACACCCCTCACTGAAACACTCTGATATATACCACACCCCTCACTGTAACAGTCTGATATTTCCCACACCCCTCACTGTAACACTCTGATATATCCCACACCTCTCACTGTAACACTCCGATATAGACCCACACCTCTCACTGTAACGCTCTGATATATCCCACACCCCTCACTGTAACACTCTGATATATCCCACACCTCTCACTGGAACACTCTGATATATCCCACAGTCCTCACTGTTAAACTCTGAAATATCCCACACCCCTCACTGTAGCACTCTGATATATCCCACACCCCTCACTGTAACACTGATATATCCCACACCCCTCACTGTAACACTCTGATATATCCCACACCCCTCACAGTAACACTCTGATATATCCCACACCCCTCACTGTAACACCCTGATATCCCTCAGACCCCTCACTGTAACACTCTGATATATCCCACACCCCTCACTGTAACACCCTGAAATCCCTCAGACCCCTCACTGTAACACTCTGATATATCCCACACCCCTCACTGTAACACTCTGATATATCCCACACCCCTCACTGTAAACTCTGATATATCCCACACCCCTCACAGTAACTCTCTGATATATCCCACACCCCTCACTGTAACACTCTGATATATCCCACACCCCTCACTGTTACACTCTGATATATCCCACACCCCTCACTGCAACACTCTGATATGTCCCACATCCCTCACTGTAACACTCTGATATCCCTCACACCCCTCACTGAAACACTCTGATATATACCACACCCCTCACTGAAACACTCTGATATATACCACACCCCTCACTGTAACACTCTGATATTTCCCACACCCCTCACTGTTACACTCTGATATATCTCACACCCCTCACTGTAACACTCTGATATATCCCACACCCCTCACCGTAACACTCTGATATATCCCACACCTCTCACTGTAACACTCTGATATATCCCACATCCCTCACTGTAACACTCTGATATCCCTCACACCCCTCACTGTAACACTCTGATATATCCCACACCCCTCACTGTAACACTCTGATATATCCCACACCCCTCACTGTAACACTCTGATATATCCCACACCCCTCACTGTAACACTCTGATATATCCCACACCCCTCACTGTAACACTCTAATATATCCCACACCTCTCACTGTAACACTCCGATATAGACCCACACCCCTCACTGCAACACTCTGATATACCCCACTCTCCTCACTGTAACTCTTTGATATATCCCACATCCCTCACTGTTAAACTCCGATATATCCCACACCGCTCACTGTAACACTCTGATATATCCCACACTGCTCACAGTAACACTCTGATATATCCCACACCCCTCACAGTAATACTCTGATATATCCCACACCCCTCACAGTAACACTCTGATATATCCCCCACCCCTCACTGTAACACTCTGATATATCCCACATCCCTCACTGTAACACTCTGATATTTCCCACACCCCTCACTGTAACACTCTGATATACTCCACACCATAACCGTAACACTCTGATATATCCCACACCCCTCACTGTACCACTCCGATATAGACCCACACCTCTCACTGCAACACTCTGCTATATCCCACACCCCTCACTCTAACACTCTGATATTTCCCACACCCCTCACTGGAACACTCTGATATACTCCACACCATGACTGTCACACTCTGATATATCCCACACCCCTCTCTGTACCACTCTGATATATCCCACACCTCTCACTGCAACACTCCGATATAGACCCTCACCTCTCACTGTAACACTCTGATATATCCCACACCCCTCACTGTAACACTCCGATAAAGACCCACACCTCTCACTGTAACACTCTGATATATCCCACACCCCTCACAGTAACACTCTGATGTATCCCACACCCCTCACTGTAACACTCTGATATATCCCACACCTCTCACTGTAACACTCCGATATAGACCCACACCTCTCACTGTAACGCTCTGATATATCCCCCACCCCTCACTGTAACACTCTGATATATCCCACACCTCTCACTGGAACACTCTGATATATCCCACACCCCTCACTGTAACACTTTGATATATCCCACACCCCTCACAGTAACACTCTGATATATCCCACACCCCTCACTGTAACACCCTGATATCCCTCAGACCCCTCACTGTAACACTCTGATATATCCCACACCCCTCACTGTAACACTCTGATATATCCCACACCTCTCACTGCAACACTCCGATATATCCCACACCCCTCACTGTAACACTCGGATGTATCCCACACCCCTCACTGTAACACCCTGAAATCCCTCAGACCCCTCACTGTAACACTCTGATATCCCTCACACCCCTCACTGTAACACTCTGATATATCCCACACCCCTCACTGAAACACTCTGATAGATACCACACCCCTCACTGAAACACTCTGATATATACCACACCCCTCACTGTAACACTCTGATATATCCCACACCCCTCACTGTCACACTCTGATATATCCCACACCCCTCACTGTTACACTCTGATATATCCCACACCCCTCACTGGAACACTCTGATATATCCCACACCCCTCACTGTTCAACTCCGATATATCCCACACCCCTCACTGTAACACTCTGATATATCCCACACCCCTCACTGTCACACTCTGATATATCCCACACCCCTCACAGTAACACTCTGATATATCCCACACCCCTCACAGTAACACTCTGATATATCCCCCACCCCTCACTGTAACACTCTGATATATCCCACACCCATCACTGTAACACTCTGATATATCCCACACCCCTCACTGTAACACTCCGATATATCCCACACCCCTCACTGTAACACTCTGATATATCCCACACCCCTCACTGTGACACTCTGATATATCCCACATCCCTCACTGTAACACTCTGATATCCCTCACACCCCTCACTGTAACACTCTGATATATCCCACACCCCTCACTGAAACACTCTGGTATATCCCACACCCCTCATTGTAACACTCTGATATATCCCACACCCCTCACTGTAACACTCTGATATATCCCACACCCCTCTTGCAACACTCTGAAATACCCCACTCCCCTCACTGTCACTCTTTGATATATCCCACATCCCTCACTGTTAAACTCCGATATATCCCACACCCCTCACTGTAACACTCTGATATATCCCACACCCCTCACAGTCACACTCTGATATATCCCACACCCCTCACAGTAATACTCTGATATATCCCACACCCCTCACAGTAACACTCTGATATATCCCCCACCCCTCACTGCAACACTCTGATATATCCCACATCCCTCACTGTAACACTCTGATATTTCCCACACCCCTCACTGGAACACTCTGATATACTCCACACCATGACTGTCACACTCTGATATATCCCACACCCCTCTCTGTACCACTCTGATATATCCCACACCTCTCACTGCAACACTCCGATATAGACCCTCACCTCTCACTGTAACACTCTGATATATCCCACACCCCTCACTGTAACACTCCGATAAAGACCCACACCTCTCACTGTAACACTCTGATATATCCTACACCCCTCACTGTAACACTCTGATATATCCCACACCTCTCACTGTCACACTCTGATATCTCCCACACCCCTCACTGTTCACCTCCAATATATCCCACACCCCTCACTGTCGCACTCTGATATATCCCACACCCCTCACTGTAACACTCTGATATATCCCACACCCCTCACTGTAACACTCTGATATATCCCACACCCCTCACAGTAACACTCTGATATATCCCACAACCCTCACTGTAACACTCTGATATATCCCACACCCCTCACTGTAACACTCTGATATATCCCACACCCCTCACAGTAACACTCTGATATATCCCACACCCTTCACAGTAATACTCTGATATATCCCACACCCCTCACAGTAACAGTCTGATATATCCCCCACCCCTCACTGTAACACTCCGATATAGACCCACACCTCTCACTGTAACACTCTGATATATCCCACACCCCTCACTGTAACACTCTGATATATCCCACACCTCTCACTGTAACACTCTGATATATCCCACTCCCCTCAATGTTACACTCTGATATCCCTCACACCCTTCACTGTAACACTCTGATATCTCCCACATCCCTCACTGTAACACTCTGATTTCTCCCACATCCCTCACTGTAACACTCTGATATATCCCACACCCCTCACTGTCACACTCTGATATATCCCACACCCCTCACTGTCACACTCTGATATATCCCACACCCCTCACTGTAACACTCTGATATATCCCACACCCCTCACAGTAACACTCTGATAGATCCCACACCCCTCACTGTAACACTCTGATATATCCCACATCCCTCACTGTAACACTCTGACATATCCCACACCCCTCACTGTAACACTCTGATATATCCCACACCCCTCACTGTAACACTCTGATATATCCCACATCCCTCACTGTAACACTCTGATATATCCCACACCCCTCACTGTTGCACTCTGATATATCCCACACCCCTCACTGTCACACTCTGATATATCCCACACCCCTCACTGTTACTCTCTGATATATCCCACACCCCTCACTGGAACACTCTGATATATCCCACACCCCTCACTGTAACACTCTGATATATCCCACACCCCTCACTGTCACACTCTGATATACCCCACACCCCTCACAGTAACACTCTGATATATCCCACACCCCTCACAGTAACACTCTGATATATCCCCCACCCCTCACTGCAACACTCTGACATATCCCACACCCATCACTGTAACACTCTGATAGATCCCTCATCCCTCACTGTTAAACTCCGATATATCGCACATCCCTCATTGTAACACTGTGATATATCACACACCTCTCACAGTAACACTCTGATATATCCCACACCCCTCACAGTAACACTCTGATATATCCCACACCCCTCACAGTAACACTCTGATATATCCTACACCCCTCACTGTAACACTCTGATATGTCCCACACCCCTCACTGTAACATTCTGATATATCCCACACCCCTCACTGTAACACTCTGATATGTCCCACACCCCTCACTGTAACACTCTGATATACCCCACACCCCTCACAGTAACACTCTGATATATCCCACACCCCTCACAGTAACACTCTGATATATCCTACACCCCTCACTGTAACACTCTGATATGTCCCACACCCCTCACTGTAACACTCTGATATACCCCACACCCCTCACAGTAACACTCTGATATATCCCACACCCCTCACAGTAACACTCTGATATATCCCCCACCCCTCACTGCAACACTCTGACATATCCCACACCCATCACTGTAACACTCTGATAGATCCCTCATCCCTCACTGTTAAACTCCGATATATCCCACATCCCTCATTGTAACACTGTGATATATCACACACCTCTCACAGTAACACTCTGATATATCCCACACCCCTCACAGTAACACTCTGATATATCCCACACCCCTCACAGTAACACTCTGATATATCCTACACCCCTCACTGTAACACTCTGATATGTCCCACACCCCTCACTGTAACACTCTGATATGTCCCACACCCCTCACTGTAACACTCTGATATATCCCACACACCTCACAGTAACACTCTGATATATCCCACACCCCTCACAGTAACACTCTGATAGATCCCACACCCCTCACTGTAACACTCTGATATATCCCACACCCCTCACTGTAACACTCTGATATATCCCATACCCCTCACAGTAACACTCCGATATATCCCACACCCCTCACTGTAACACTCTGATATATCCCATACCCCTCACAGTAACACTCCGATATATCCCACATCCCTCTCTGTAACACTCTGATATATCCCACACCCCTCACTGTAACACTCTGATAGATCCCACACCCCTCACTGTAACACTCTGATATATCCCACACCCCTCACTGTAACACTCTGATAATTCCCATACCCCTCACAGTAACACTCCGATATATCCCACACCCCTCACTGTAACAATCTGATATATCCCATACCCCTCACAGTAACACTCCGATATATCCCACATCCCTCACTGTAACACTCTGATATATCCCACACCCCTCACTGTAACACTCCGATAGATCCCACACCCCTCACTGTAACATTCTGATATATCCCACACCCCTCACTGTAACACTCTGATATATCCCACACCCCTCACAGTAACTCTCTGATATATCCCACACCCCTCACTGTAACACTCTGATATATCCCACACCCCTCACTGTAACACTGTGATATATCCCACACCCCTCACAGTAACACTCCAATATATCCCACGTCCCTCACTGTCACACTCTTATATCCCACATCCCTCACTGTAACACTCTGATATATCCCACACCCCTCACTGTAACACTCTGATAGATCCCACACCCCTCACTGTAACACTCTGATATATCCCACACCCCTCACTGTAACACTCTGATATATCCCATACCCCTCACAGTAACACTCCGATATATCCCACACCCCTCACTGTAACACTCTGATATATCCCATACCCCTCACAGTAACACTCCGATAGATCCCACACCCCTCACTGTAACACTCTGATATATCCCACACCCCTCACAGTAACTCTCTGATATATCCCACACCCCTCACTGTAACACTCTGATATATCCCACACCCCTCACTGTAACACTCCGATATATCCCACACCCCTCACTGTAACACTCTGATATATCCCACACCCCTCACTGTGACACTCTGATATATCCCACATCCCTCACTGTAACACTCTGATATCCCTCACACCCCTCACTGTAACACTCTGATTTATCCCACACCCCTCACTGAAACACTCTGGTATATCCCACACCCCTCATTGTAACACTCTGATATATCCCACACCCCTCACTGTAACACTCTGATATATCCCACACCCCTCTTGCAACACTCTGAAATACCCCACTCCCCTCACTGTCACTCTTTGATATATCCCACATCCCTCACTGTTAAACTCCGATATATCCCACACCCCTCACTGTAACACTCTGATATATCCCACACCCCTCACAGTCACACTCTGATATATCCCACACCCCTCACAGTAATACTCTGATATATCCCACACCCCTCACAGTAACACTCTGATATATCCCCCACCCCTCACTGCAACACTCTGATATATCCCACATCCCTCACTGTAACACTCTGATATTTCCCACACCCCTCACTGGAACACTCTGATATACTCCACACCATGACTGTCACACTCTGATATATCCCACACCCCTCTCTGTACCACTCTGATATATCCCACACCTCTCACTGCAACACTCCGATATAGACCCTCACCTCTCACTGTAACACTCTGATATATCCCACACCCCTCACTGTAACACTCCGATAAAGACCCACACCTCTCACTGTAACACTCTGATATATCCTACACCCCTCACTGTAACACTCTGATATATCCCACACCTCTCACTGTCACACTCTGATATCTCCCACACCCCTCACTGTTCACCTCCAATATATCCCACACCCCTCACTGTCGCACTCTGATATATCCCACACCCCTCACTGTAACACTCTGATATATCCCACACCCCTCACTGTAACACTCTGATATATCCCACACCCCTCACAGTAACACTCTGATATATCCCACAACCCTCACTGTAACACTCTGATATATCCCACACCCCTCACTGTAACACTCTGATATATCCCACACCCCTCACAGTAACACTCTGATATATCCCACACCCTTCACAGTAATACTCTGATATATCCCACACCCCTCACAGTAACAGTCTGATATATCCCCCACCCCTCACTGTAACACTCCGATATAGACCCACACCTCTCACTGTAACACTCTGATATATCCCACACCCCTCACTGTAACACTCTGATATATCCCACACCTCTCACTGTAACACTCTGATATATCCCACTCCCCTCAATGTTACACTCTGATATCCCTCACACCCTTCACTGTAACACTCTGATATCTCCCACATCCCTCACTGTAACACTCTGATTTCTCCCACATCCCTCACTGTAACACTCTGATATATCCCACACCCCTCACTGTCACACTCTGATATATCCCACACCCCTCACTGTCACACTCTGATATATCCCACACCCCTCACTGTAACACTCTGATATATCCCACACCCCTCACAGTAACACTCTGATAGATCCCACACCCCTCACTGTAACACTCTGATATATCCCACATCCCTCACTGTAACACTCTGACATATCCCACACCCCTCACTGTAACACTCTGATATATCCCACACCCCTCACTGTAACACTCTGATATATCCCACATCCCTCACTGTAACACTCTGATATATCCCACACCCCTCACTGTTGCACTCTGATATATCCCACACCCCTCACTGTCACACTCTGATATATCCCACACCCCTCACTGTTACTCTGATATATCCCACACCCCTCACTGGAACACTCTGATATATCCCACACCCCTCACTGTTACACTCTGATATCTCCCACACCCCTCACTGTTCAACTCCGATATATCCCACACCCCTCACTGTAACACTCTGATATATCCCACACCCCTCACTGTCACACTCTGATATACCCCACACCCCTCACAGTAACACTCTGATATATCCCACACCCCTCACAGTAACACTCTGATATATCCCCCACCCCTCACTGCAACACTCTGACATATCCCACACCCATCACTGTAACACTCTGATAGATCCCTCATCCCTCACTGTTAAACTCCGATATATCCCACATCCCTCATTGTAACACTGTGATATATCACACACCTCTCACAGTAACACTCTGATATATCCCACACCCCTCACAGTAACACTCTGATATATCCCACACCCCTCACAGTAACACTCTGATATATCCTACACCCCTCACTGTAACACTCTGATATGTCCCACACCCCTCACAGTAACACTCTGATATATCCTACACCCCTCACTGTAACACTCTGATATATCCCACACCCCTCACTGTAACATTCTGATATATCCCACACCCCTCACTGTAACACTCTGATATGTCCCACACCCCTCACTGTAACACTCTGATATACCCCACACCCCTCACAGTAACACTCTGATATATCCCACACCCCTCACAGTAACACTCTGATATATCCTACACCCCTCACTGTAACACTCTGATATGTCCCACACCCCTCACTGTAACACTCTGATATACCCCACACCCCTCACAGTAACACTCTGATATATCCCACACCCCTCACAGTAACACTCTGATATATCCCCCACCCCTCACTGCAACACTCTGACATATCCCACACCCATCACTGTAACACTCTGATAGATCCCTCATCCCTCACTGTTAAACTCCGATATATCCCACATCCCTCATTGTAACACTGTGATATATCACACACCTCTCACAGTAACACTCTGATATATCCCACACCCCTCACAGTAACACTCTGATATATCCCACACCCCTCACAGTAACACTCTGATATATCCTACACCCCTCACTGTAACACTCTGATATGTCCCACACCCCTCACTGTAACACTCTGATATATCCCAAACCCCTCACAGTAACACTCTGATATATCCCACACACCTCACAGTAACACTCTGATATATCCCACACCCCTCACAGTAACACTCTGATAGATCCCACACCCCTCACTGTAACACTCTGATATATCCCACACCCCTCACTGTAACACTCTGATATATCCCATACCCCTCACAGTAACACTCCGATATATCCCACACCCCTCACTGTAACACTCTGATATATCCCATACCCCTCACAGTAACACTCCGATATATCCCACATCCCTCTCTGTAACACTCTGATATATCCCACACCCCTCACTGTAACACTCTGATAGATCCCACACCCCTCACTGTAACACTCTGATATATCCCACACCCCTCACTGTAACACTCTGATATATCCCATACCCCTCACAGTAACACTCCGATATATCCCACACCCCTCACTGTAACACTCTGATATATCCCATACCCCTCACAGTAACACTCCGATATATCCCACATCCCTCACTGTAACACTCTGATATATCCCACACCCCTCACTGTAACACTCCGATAGATCCCACACCCCTCACTGTAACATTCTGATATATCCCACACCCCTCACTGTAACACTCTGATATATCCCACACCCCTCACAGTAACTCTCTGATATATCCCACACCCCTCACTGTAACACTCTGATATATCCCACACCCCTCACTGTAACACTGTGATATATCCCACACCCCTCACAGTAACACTCCAATATATCCCACACCCCTCACTGTAACACTCCGATATATCCCACACCCCTCACTGTAACACTCTGATATATCCCACACCCCTCACTGTGACACTCTGATATATCCCACATCCCTCACTGTAACACTCTGATATCCCTCACACCCCTCACTGTAACACTCTGATATATCCCACACCCCTCACTGAAACACTCTGGTATATCCCACACCCCTCATTGTAACACTCTGATATATCCCACACCCCTCACTGTAACACTCTGATATATCCCACACCCCTCTTGCAACACTCTGAAATACCCCACTCCCCTCACTGTCACTCTTTGATATATCCCACATCCCTCACTGTTAAACTCCGATATATCCCACACTCCTCACTGTAACACTCTGATATATCCCACACCCCTCACAGTCACACTCTGATATATCCCACACCCCTCACAGTAATACTCTGATATATCCCACACCCCTCACAGTAACACTCTGATATATCCCCCACCCCTCACTGCAACACTCTGATATATCCCACATCCCTCACTGTAACACTCTGATATTTCCCACACCCCTCACTGGAACACTCTGATATACTCCACACCATGACTGTCACACTCTGATATATCCCACACCCCTCTCTGTACCACTCTGATATATCCCACACCTCTCACTGCAACACTCCGATATAGACCCTCACCTCTCACTGTAACACTCTGATATATCCCACACCCCTCACTGTAACACTCCGATAAAGACCCACACCTCTCACTGTAACACTCTGATATATCCTACACCCCTCACTGTAACACTCTGATATATCCCACACCTCTCACTGTCACACTCTGATATCTCCCACACCCCTCACTGTTCACCTCCAATATATCCCACACCCCTCACTGTCGCACTCTGATATATCCCACACCCCTCACTGTAACACTCTGATATATCCCACACCCCTCACTGTAACACTCTGATATATCCCACACCCCTCACAGTAACACTCTGATATATCCCACACCCCTCACTGTAACACTCTGATATATCCCACACCCCTCACTGTAACACTCTGATATATCCCACACCCCTCACAGTAACACTCTGATATATCCCACACCCTTCACAGTAATACTCTGATATATCCCACACCCCTCACAGTAACAGTCTGATATATCCCCCACCCCTCACTGTAACACTCCGATATAGACCCACACCTCTCACTGTAACACTCTGATATATCCCACACCCCTCACTGTAACACTCTGATATATCCCACACCTCTCACTGTAACACTCTGATATATCCCACTCCCCTCAATGTTACACTCTGATATCCCTCACACCCTTCACTGTAACACTCTGATATCTCCCACATCCCTCACTGTAACACTCTGATTTCTCCCACATCCCTCACTGTAACACTCTGATATATCCCACACCCCTCACTGTCACACTCTGATATATCCCACACCCCTCACTGTCACACTCTGATATATCCCACACCCCTCACTGTAACACTCTGATATATCCCACACCCCTCACAGTAACACTCTGATAGATCCCACACCCCTCACTGTAACACTCTGATATATCCCACATCCCTCACTGTAACACTCTGACATATCCCACACCCCTCACTGTAACACTCTGATATATCCCACACCCCTCACTGTAACACTCTGATATATCCCACATCCCTCACTGTAACACTCTGATATATCCCACACCCCTCACTGTTGCACTCTGATATATCCCACACCCCTCACTGTCACACTCTGATATATCCCACACCCCTCACTGTTACTCTCTGATATATCCCACACCCCTCACTGGAACACTCTGATATATCCCACACCCCTCACTGTTACACTCTGATATCTCCCACACCCCTCACTGTTCAACTCCGATATATCCCACACCCCTCACTGTAACACTCTGATATATCCCACACCCCTCACTGTCACACTCTGATATACCCCACACCCCTCACAGTAACACTCTGATATATCCCACACCCCTCACAGTAACACTCTGATATATCCCCCACCCCTCACTGCAACACTCTGACATATCCCACACCCATCACTGTAACACTCTGATAGATCCCTCATCCCTCACTGTTAAACTCCGATATATCCCACATCCCTCATTGTAACACTGTGATATATCACACACCTCTCACAGTAACACTCTGATATATCCCACACCCCTCACAGTAACACTCTGATATATCCCACACCCCTCACAGTAACACTCTGATATATCCTACACCCCTCACTGTAACACTCTGATATGTCCCACACCCCTCACTGTAACATTCTGATATATCCCACACCCCTCACTGTAACACTCTGATATGTCCCACACCCCTCACTGTAACACTCTGATATACCCCACACCCCTCACAGTAACACTCTGATATATCCCACACCCCTCACAGTAACACTCTGATATATCCTACACCCCTCACTGTAACACTCTGATATGTCCCACACCCCTCACTGTAACACTCTGATATACCCCACACCCCTCACAGTAACACTCTGATATATCCCACACCCCTCACAGTAACACTCTGATATATCCCCCACCCCTCACTGCAACACTCTGACATATCCCACACCCATCACTGTAACACTCTGATAGATCCCTCATCCCTCACTGTTAAACTCCGATATATCCCACATCCCTCATTGTAACACTGTGATATATCACACACCTCTCACAGTAACACTCTGATATATCCCATACCCCTCACAGTAACACTCCGATATATCCCACATCCCTCTCTGTAACACTCTGATATATCCCACACCCCTCACTGTAACACTCTGATAGATCCCACACCCCTCACTGTAACACTCTGATATATCCCACACCCCTCACTGTAACACTCTGATATATCCCATACCCCTCACAGTAACACTCCGATATATCCCACACCCCTCACTGTAACACTCTGATATATCCCATACCCCTCACAGTAACACTCCGATATATCCCACATCCCTCACTGTAACACTCTGATATATCCCACACCCCTCACTGTAACACTCCGATAGATCCCACACCCCTCACTGTAACATTCTGATATATCCCACACCCCTCACTGTAACACTCTGATATATCCCACACCCCTCACAGTAACTCTCTGATATATCCCACACCCCTCACTGTAACACTCTGATATATCCCACACCCCTCACTGTAACACTGTGATATATCCCACACCCCTCACAGTAACACTCCAATATATCCCACGTCCCTCACTGTCACACTCTTATATCCCACATCCCTCACTGTTAAACTCCGATATATCCCACACCCCTCACTGTAACACTCTGATATATCCCACACCCCTCACTGTAACACTCTGATATATCCCACACTCCTCACAGAAACACTCTGATGTACCCCACACCCCTCACTGTAACACTCTGATATATCCCTCACCCCTCACTGTAACACTCTGATATACCCCACACCCCTCACTGGAACACTCTGTTATATCCCACATCCCTGACTGTAACACTCTGATATATCCCACACCCCTCACTGCAACACTCTGATATATCCCACACCCCTCACTGCAACTCTCTGATATATCCCACACCCCTCACTGTAACACTCTGATATATCCCACACCTCTCACTGTAACATTCTGATATATCCCACACCCCTCACTGTAACACTCTGATATATCCCCACACCCCTCATTGTAACACTCTGATATATCCTACACCCCTCATTGTCACACTCTGATATATCCCACACCCCTCACTGTAACTCTCTGATATATCCCACACCCCTCACTGCAACACTCTGATATATCCCAAACCTCTCACTGTAACACTCTGATATATCCCACACCCCTCACTGCAACACTCTGATATATCCCACACCTCTCACTGTAACACTCTGATATATCCCACACCCCTCACTGTCACACTCTGATATATCCCACACCCCTCACTGTAACACTCTGATGTATCCCACACCCCTCACTGCAACACTCTGATATATCCCACACCCCTCACTGTAACACACTGATATATCCCACACCCCTCACTGTAACACTCTGATGTATCCCACACCCCTCACTGTAACACTCTGATATATCCCACACCCCTCACTGCAACACTCTGATACATCCCACACCCCTCACTGCAACACTCTGATATCTCCCACACCCCTCACTGTTCAACTCCGATATATCCCACACCCCTCACTGTAACACTCTGATATATCCCACACCCCTCACTGTCACACTCTGATATACCCCACACCCCTCACAGTAACACTCTGATATATCCCACACCCCTCACAGTAACACTCTGATATATCCCCCACCCCTCACTGCAACACTCTGACATATCCCACACCCATCACTGTAACACTCTGATAGATCCCTCATCCCTCACTGTTAAACTCCGATATATCCCACATCCCTCATTGTAACACTGTGATATATCACACACCTCTCACAGTAACACTCTGATATATCCCACACCCCTCACAGTAACACTCTGATATATCCCACACCCCTCACAGTAACACTCTGATATATCCTGCACCCCTCACTGTAACACTCTGATATGTCCCACACCCCTCACTGTAACATTCTGATATATCCCACACCCCTCACTGTCACACTCTGATATACCCCACACCCCTCACAGTAACACTCTGATATATCCCACACCCCTCACAGTAACACTCTGATATACCCCACACCCCTCACAGTAACACTCTGATATATCACACACCTCTCACAGTAACACTCTGATATATCCCACACCCCTCACAGTAACACTCTGATATATCCCACACCCCTCACAGTAACACTCTGATATATCCTACACCCCTCACTGTAACACTCTGATATGTCCCACACCCCTCACTGTAACACTCTGATATATCCCAAACCCCGCACAGTAACACTCTGATATATCCCACACCCCTCACAGTAACACTCCGATATATCCCACACCCCTCACTGTAACACTCTGATATATCCCATACCCCTCACAGTAACACTCCGATATATCCCACATCCCTCTCTGTAACACTCTGATATATCCCACACCCCTCACTGTAACACTCTGATAGATCCCACACCCCTCACAGTAACACTCCGATATATCCCACATCCCTCTCTGTAACACTCTGATATATCCCACACCCCTCACTGTAACACTCTGATATATCCCACACCCCTCACTGTAACACTCTGATATATCCCATACCCCTCACAGTAACACTCCGATATATCCCACACCCCTCACTGTAACACTCTGATATATCCCATACCCCTCACAGTAACACTCCGATATATCCCACATCCCTCACTGTAACACTCTGATATATCCCACACCCCTCACTGTAACACTCCGATAGATCCCACACCCCTCACTGTAACATTCTGATATATCCCACACCCCTCACTGTAACACTCTGATATATCCCACACCCCTCACAGTAACTCTCTGATATATCCCACACCCCTCACTGTAACACTCTGATATATCCCACACCCCTCACTGTAACAC
Source organism: Heterodontus francisci (assembly GCF_036365525.1). Classification (NCBI taxonomy): domain Eukaryota; kingdom Metazoa; phylum Chordata; class Chondrichthyes; order Heterodontiformes; family Heterodontidae; genus Heterodontus; species Heterodontus francisci. The sequence continues at coordinate 573,595 of NW_027141321.1, forward strand.
TGTGATATATCCCACACCCCTCACAGTAACACTCCAATATATCCCACGTCCCTCACTGTCACACTCTTATATCCCACATCCCTCACTGTTAAACTCCGATATATCCCACACCCCTCACTGTAACACTCTGATATATCCCACACCCCTCACTGTAACACTCTGATATATCCCACACTCCTCACTGTAACACTCTGATATACCCCACACCCCTCACTGGAACACTCTGTTATATCCCACATCCCTGACTGTAACACTCTGATATATCCCACACCCCTCACTGCAACACTCTGATATATCCCACTCCCCTCACTGCAACTCTCTGATATATCCCACACCCCTCACTGTAACACTCTGATATATCCCACACCTCTCACTGTAACATTCTTTTATATCCCACACCCCTCACTGTAACACTCTGATATATCCCCACACCCCTCATTGTAACACTCTGATATATCCTACACCCCTCATTGTCACACTCTGATATATCCCACACCCCTCACTGTAACTCTCTGATATATCCCACACCCCTCACTGCAACACTCTGATATATCCCACACCTCTCACTGTAACACTCTGATATATCCCACACCCCTCACTGTCACACTCTGATATATCCCACACCCCTCACTGTAACACTCTGATGTATCCCACACCCCTCACTGCAACACTCTGATATATCCCACACCCCTCACTGTAACACACTGATATATCCCACACCCCTCACTGTAACACTCTGATGTATCCCACACCCCTCACTGTAACACTCTGATATATCCCACACCCCTCACTGCAACACTCTGATACATCCCACACCCCTCACTGGAACACACTGATATATCCCACACCCCTCACTGTAACACTCTGATATATCCCACACCCCTCACTGTAACACTCTGATATATCCCGCACCCCTCACTGTAACACACTGATATATCCCACACCCCTCACTGTAACACTCTGATATATCCCACACCCCTCACTGTAACACTCTTAGATCCCACATCCCTCACTGTAACACTCTGATATATCCCACACCCCTCACTGTAACACTCCGATAGATCCCACACCCCTCACTGTAACATTCTGATATATCCCACACCCCTCACTGTAACACTCTGATATATCCCACACCCCTCACAGTAACTCTCTGATATATCCCACACCCCTCACTGTAACACTCTGATATATCCCACACCCCTCACTGTAACACTGTGATATATCCCACACCCCTCACAGTAACACTCCAATATATCCCACGTCCCTCACTGTCACACTCTTATATCCCACATCCCTCACTGTTAAACTCCGATATATCCCACACCCCTCACTGTAACACTCTGATATATCCCACACCCCTCACTGTAACACTCTGATATATCCCACACTCCTCACTGTAACACTCTGATATACCCCACACCCCTCACTGGAACACTCTGTTATATCCCACATCCCTGACTGTAACACTCTGATATATCCCACACCCCTCACTGCAACACTCTGATATATCCCACTCCCCTCACTGCAACTCTCTGATATATCCCACACCCCTCACTGTAACACTCTGATATATCCCACACCTCTCACTGTAACATTCTTTTATATCCCACACCCCTCACTGTAACACTCTGATATATCCCCACACCCCTCATTGTAACACTCTGATATATCCTACACCCCTCATTGTCACACTCTGATATATCCCACACCCCTCACTGTAACTCTCTGATATATCCCACACCCCTCACTGCAACACTCTGATATATCCCACACCTCTCACTGTAACACTCTGATATATCCCACACCCCTCACTGTCACACTCTGATATATCCCACACCCCTCACTGTAACACTCTGATGTATCCCACACCCCTCACTGCAACACTCTGATATATCCCACACCCCTCACTGTAACACACTGATATATCCCACACCCCTCACTGTAACACTCTGATGTATCCCACACCCCTCACTGTAACACTCTGATATATCCCACACCCCTCACTGCAACACTCTGATACATCCCACACCCCTCACTGGAACACACTGATATATCCCACACCCCTCACTGTAACACTCTGATATATCCCACACCCCTCACTGTAACACTCTGATATATCCCGCACCCCTCACTGTAACACACTGATATATCCCACACCCCTCACTGTAACACTCTGATATATCCCACACCCCTCACTGTAACACTCTTAGATCCCTCACACCCATCACTGTATCACTATGATATATCCCACACCCCTTGCTGTAACACTCTGATATATCCCACACCCCTCACTGTAACACTCTGATATTTCCCACACCCTTGACTGTAACACTCTGATTTTTGCACACCCCTCACTGTAACACTCTGATATATCCCACACCCCTCACTGCAACACTCTGATATATCCCACACTCCTCACTGTAACACTCTGATATATCCCACACCTCTCACTGTAACACTCTGATATATCCCACACCCCTCACTGTAACACTCTGATATATCCCCACACTCCTCACTGTTACACTCTGATATATCCTACACCCCTCACTGTAACACTCTGATATATCCCACACCCCTCACTGTAACACTCTGATAAATCCCACACCCCTCACTGTAACACTCTGATATATCCCACACCTCTCACTGCAACACTCAGATATATCCGACACCCCTCACTGTAACACTCTGATATATCCCCACACTCCTCACTGTTACACTCTGATATATCCTACACCCCTCACTGTAACACTCTGATATATCCCACACCCCTCACTGTAACACTCTGATAAATCCCACACCCCTCACTGTAACACTCTGATATATCCCACACCTCTCACTGCAACACTCAGATATATCCCACACCCCTCACTGTAACACTCTGATCCATCCCACACCCCTCACTGTAACACACTGATATATCCCACACCCCTCACTGTAACACTCTGATATATCCCACACCCCTCACTGTAACACTCTGATATATCCCACACCCCTCCCTGTAACACACTGATATATTCCATACCCCTCACTGTAACACTCTGATATATCCCACACCCCTCACTGTAACACTCTGATATATCCCACACCCCTCACTGTAACACTGATATATCCCACACCCCTCACTGTAACTCTCTGATATATCCCACACCCCTCACTGTAACACTCTGATGTATCCCACACCCCTCACTGCAACACTCCGATATATCCCACACCCCTCACTGTAACACACTGATATATCCCACACCCCTCACTGTAACACTCTGATGTATCCCACACCCCTCACTGTAACACTCTGATATATCCCACACCCCTCACTGCAACACTCTGATACATCCCACACCCCTCACTGGAACACACTGATATATCCCACACCCCTCACTGTAACACTCTGATATATCCCACACCCCTCACTGTAACACTCTGATATATCCCGCACCCCTCACTGTAACACACTGATATATCCCACACCCCTCACTGTAACACTCTGATATATCCCACACCCCTCACTGTAACACTCTTAGATCCCTCACACCCATCACTGTAACACTATGATATATCCCACACCCCTTGCTGTAACACTCTGATATATCCCACACCCCTCACTGTAACACTCTGATATTTCCCACACCCTTGACTGTAACACTCTGATTTTTGCACACCCCTCACTGTAACACTCTGATATATCCCACACCCCTCACTGCAACACTCTGATATACCCCACACTCCTCACTGTAACACTCTGATATATCCCACACCTCTCACTGTAACACTCTGATATATCCCACACCCCTCACTGTAACACTCTGATATATCCCCACACTCCTCACTGTTACACTCTGATATATCCTACACCCCTCACTGTAACACTCTGATATATCCCACACCCCTCACTGTAACACTCTGATAAATCCCACACCCCTCACTGTAACACTCTGATATATCCCACACCTCTCACTGCAACACTCAGATATATCCGACACCCCTCACTGTAACACTCTGATATATCCCCACACTCCTCACTGTTACACTCTGATATATCCTACACCCCTCACTGTAACACTCTGATATATCCCACACCCCTCACTGTAACACTCTGATAAATCCCACACCCCTCACTGTAACACTCTGATATATCCCACACCTCTCACTGCAACACTCAGATATATCCCACACCCCTCACTGTAACACTCTGATCCATCCCACACCCCTCACTGTAACACACTGATATATCCCACACCCCTCACTGTAACACACTGATATATCCCACACCCCTCACTGTAACACTCTGATATATCCCACACCCCTCACTGTAACACTCTGATATATCCCACACCCCTCCCTGTAACACACTGATATATTCCATACCCCTCACTGTAACACTCTGATATATCCCACACCCCTCACTGTAACACTCTGATATATCCCACACCCCTCACTGTAACACTGATATATCCCACACCCCTCACTGTAACTCTCTGATATATCCCACACCTCTCACTGTAACACTCTGATATATCCCACACCCCTCACTGTAACACTCTGATATATCCCACATCCCTCTCTGTAACACTCTGATATATCCCACACCCCTCACTGTAACACTCTGATAGATCCCACACCCCTCACTGTAACACTCTGATATATCCCACACCCCTCACTGTAACACTCTGATATATCCCATACCCCTCACAGTAACACTCCGATATATCCCACACCCCTCACTGTAACACTCTGATATATCCCATACCCCTCACAGTAACACTCCGATATATCCCACATCCCTCACTGTAACACTCTGATATATCCCACACCCCTCACTGTAACACTCCGATAGATCCCACACCCCTCACTGTAACATTCTGATATATCCCACACCCCTCACTGTAACACTCTGATATATCCCACACCCCTCACAGTAACTCTCTGATATATCCCACACCCCTCACTGTAACACTCTGATATATCCCACACCCCTCACTGTAACACTGTGATATATCCCACACCCCTCACAGTAACACTCCAATATATCCCACGTCCCTCACTGTCACACTCTTATATCCCACATCCCTCACTGTTAAACTCCGATATATCCCACACCCCTCACTGTAACACTCTGATATATCCCACACCCCTCACTGTAACACTCTGATATATCCCACACTCCTCACAGAAACACTCTGATGTACCCCACACCCCTCACTGTAACACTCTGATATATCCCTCACCCCTCACTGTAACACTCTGATATACCCCACACCCCTCACTGGAACACTCTGTTATATCCCACACCCCTGACTGTAACACTCTGATATATCCCACACCCCTCACTGCAACACTCTGATATATCCCACACCCCTCACTGCAACTCTCTGATATATCCCACACCCCTCACTGTAACACTCTGATATATCCCACACCTCTCACTGTAACATTCTGATATATCCTACACCCCTCACTGTAACACTCTGATATATCCCCACACCCCTCATTGTAACACTCTGATATATCCTGCACCCCTCATTGTCACACTCTGATATATCCCACACCCCTCACTGTAACTCTCTGATATATCCCACACCCCTCACTGCAACACTCTGATATATCCCACACCTCTCACTGTAACACTCTGATATATCCCACACCCCTCACTGTCACACTCTGATATATCCCACACCCCTCACTGTAACACTCTGATGTATCCCACACCCCTCACTGCAACACTCTGATATATCCCACACCCCTCACTGTAACACACTGATATATCCCACACCCCTCACTGTAACACTCTGATGTATCCCACACCCCTCACTGTAACACTCTGATACATCCCACACCCCTCACTGGAACACACTGATATATCCCACACCCCTCACTGTAACACTCTGATATATCCCACACCCCTCACTGCAACACTCTGATACATCCCACACCCCTCACTGGAACACACTGATATATCCCACACCCCTCACTGTAACACTCTGATATATCCCACACCCCTCACTGTAACACTCTGATATATCCCGCACCCCTCACTGTAACACACTGATATATCCCACACCCCTCACTGTAACACTCTGATATATCCCACACCCCTCACTGTAACACTCTTAGATCCCTCACACCCATCACTGTAACACTATGATATATCCCACACCCCTCGCTGTAACACTCTGATATATCCCACACCCCTCACTGTAACACTCTGATATTTCCCACACCCTTGACTGTAACACTCTGATTTTTCCCACACCCCTCACTGTAACACTCTGATATATCCCACACCCCTCACTGCAACACTCTGATATATCCCACACTCCTCACTGTAACACTCTGATATATCCCACACCTCTCACTGTAACACTCTGATATATCCCACACCCCTCACTGTAACACTCTGATATATCCCCACACTCCTCACTGTTACACTCTGATATATCCTACACCCCTCACTGTAACACTCTGATAAATCCCACACCCCTCACTGTAACACTCTGATAAATCCCACACCCCTCACTGTTACACTCTGATATATCCCACACCTCTCACTGCAACACTCAGATATATCCGACACCCCTCACTGTAACACTCTGATATATCCCCACACTCCTCACTATTACACTCTGATATATCCTACACCCCTCACTGTAACACTCTGATATATCCCACACCCCTCACTGTAACACTCTGATAAATCCCACACCCCTCACTGTAACACTCTGATATATCCCACACCTCTCACTGCAACACTCAGATATATCCCACACCCCTCACTGTAACACTCTGATCCATCCCACACCCCTCACTGTAACACACTTATATATCCCACACCCCTCACTGTAACACTCTGATATATCCCACACCCCTCACTGTAACACTGATATATCCCACACCCCTCACTGTAACTCTCTGATATATCCCACACCTCTCACTGTAACACTCTGATATATCCCACACCCCTCACTGTAACACTCTGATATATCCCACACCCCTCACTGTAACACACTGATATATTCCATACCCCTCACTGTAACACTCTGATATATCCCACACCCCTCACTGTAACACTCTGATATATCCCACACCCCTCACTGTAACACTGATATATCCCACACCCCTCACTGTAACTCTCTGATATATCCCACACCTCTCACTGTAACACTCTGATATATCCCACACCCCTCACTGTAACACTCTGATATGTCCCACACCCCTCACTGTAACACTCTGATATGTCCCACACCCCTCACTGTGACACTCTGATATGTCCCACACCCCTCACTGTGACACTCTGATATATCCCACACCCCTCACTGTAACACTCTGATATGTCCCACACCCCTCACTGTAACACTCTGATATATCCCACACCCCTCACTGTAACACTCTGATATGTCCCACACCTCTCACTGTAACACTCTGATATATCCCACACCCCTCACTGTAACACTCTGATATGTCCCACACCCCTCACTGTAACTCTCTGATATATCCCACACCCCTCACTGTAACACTCTGATATGTCCCACACCCCTCACTGTGACACTCTGATATATCCCACACCCCTCACAGTAACTCTCTGATATATCCCACACCCCTCACTGTAACACTCTGATATATCCCACACCCCTCACTGTAACATTCTGATATATCCCACACCCCTCACTGTAACACTCTTATATCCCTCACACCCATCACTGTAACACTCTGATATATCCCACATCCCTCACTGTAACACTCTGATATATCCCACACCCCTCACTGTAACACTCTGATATATCCCACAACCCTCACTGTAACACTCTGATATATCCCACACCCCTCACTGTAACATTCTGATATATCCCACACCCCTCACTGTAACACTCTGATATATCCCACACCCCTCACTGTAACACTCTGATATATCCCACACCCCTCACTGTATCATTCTGATATATCCCACACCCCTCACTGTAACACTCTGATATATCCCACACCCCTCACTGTAACACTCTGATATATCCCACACCCCTCACTGTATCATTCTGATATATCCCACACCCCTCACTGTAACACTCTGATATATCCCACACCCCTCACTGTAACACTCTGATATATCCCACACCCCTCACTGTAACACTCTGATATATCCCACACCCCTCACTGTAACATTCTGATATATCCCACACCCCTCACTGTAACACTCTGATATATCCCACACCCCTCACTGTAACATTCTGATTTTTCCCACATCCCTCACTGTAACACTCTGATATATCCCACACCCCTCACTGTAACACTCTGATATATCCCACACCCCTCACTGTAACACTCTGATATATCCCACACCCCTCACTGTAACATTCTGATATATCCCACATCCCTCACTGTAACACTCTGATATATCCCACACCCCTCACTGTAACACTCTGATATATCCCACACCCCTCACTGTAACACTCTGATATATCCCACACCCCTCACTGTAACACTCTTATATCCCTCACACCCATCACTGTAACACTCTGATATATCCCACACCCCTCACTGTAACACTCTGATATATCCCACACCCCTCACTGTAACACTCTTATATCCCTCACACCCATCACTGTAACACTCTGATATATCCCACACCCCTCACTGTAACACTCTGATATATCCCACACCCCTCACTGTAACACTCTGATATATCCCACATCCCTCACTGTAACACTCTGATATATCCCGCACCCCTCACTGTAACACTCTGATATATCCCACACCCCTCACTGTAACACTCTGATATATCCCACACCCCTCACTGTAACACTCTGATATATCCCACATCCCTCATTGTAACACTCTGATATATCCCACATCCCTCACTGTAACACTCTGATATATCCCGCACCCCTCACTGTAACTCTCTGATATATCCCACACCCCTCACTGTAACACTCTGATATATCCCACATCCCTCATTGTAACACTCTGATATATCCCACATCCCTCACTGTAACACTCTGATATATCCCGCACCCCTCACTGTAACACTCTGATATATCCCACACCCCTCACTGTAACACTCTGATATATCCCACACCCCTCACTGTAACTCTCTGATATATCCCACACCCCTCACTGTAACACTCTGATATATCCCACACCCCTCACTGTAACACTCTGATATATCCCACACCCCTCACTGTAACTCTCTGATATATCCCACACCCCTCACTGTAACACTCTGATATATCCCACACCCCTCACTGTAACACTCTGATATATCCCACACCCCTCACTGTAACTCTCTGATATATCCCACACCCCTCACTGTAACACTCTGATATATCCCACACCCCTCACTGTAACACTCTGATATATCCCACACCCCTCACTGTAACACTCTGATATATCCCACACCCCTCACTGTAACACTCTGATATATCCCACACCCCTCACTGTAACACTCTGATATATCCCACATCCCTCATTGTAACACTCTGATATATCCCACACCCATCACTGTAACACTCTGATATGTCCCACACCCCTCACTGTAACACTCCGATATATCCCACACCCCTCACTGTAACACTCTTATATCCCTCACACCCATCACTGTAACACTCTGATATATCCCACATCCCTCACTGTAACACTCTGATATATCCCACACCCCTCACTGCAACACTCTGATATATCCCACACCCCTCACTGTAACACTCTGATATATCCCACACCTCTCACTGTAACACTCTGATATATCCCACACCCCTCACTGTAACACTCTGATATATCCCCACACTCCTCACTGTTACACTCTGATATATCCTACACCCCTCACTGTAACACTCTGATATATCCCACACCCCTCACTGTAACACTCTGATAAATCCCACACCCCTCACTGTAACACTCTGATATATCCCACACCTCTCACTGCAACACACAGATATATCCCACACCCCTCACTGTAACACTCTGATCCATCCCACACCCCTCACTGTAACACACTGATATATCCCACACCCCTCACTGTAACACTCTGATATATCCCACACCCCTCACTGTAACACTCTGATATATCCCACACCCCTCCCTGTAACACACTGATATATTCCATACCCCTCACTGTAACACTCTGATATATCCCACACCCCTCACTGTAACACTCTGATATATCCCACACCCTTCACTGTAACACTGATATATCCCACACCCCTCACTGTAACTCTCTGATATATCCCACACCTCTCACTGTAACACTCTGATATATCCCACACCCCTCACTGTAACACTCTGATATATCCCACACCCCTCACTGTAACACACTGATATATTCCATACCCCTCACTGTAACACTCTGATATATCCCACACCCCTCACTGTAACACTCTGATATATCCCACACCCCTCACTGTAACACTGATATATCCCACACCCCTCACTGTAACTCTCTGATATATCCCACACCTCTCACTGTAACACTCTGATATATCCCACACCCCTCACTGTAACACTCTGATATGTCCCACACCCCTCACTGTAACACTCTGATATATCCCACACCCCTCACTGTAACACTCTGATATATCCCACACCCCTCACTGTAACACTCTGATATATCCCATACCCCTCACAGTAACACTCCGATATATCCCACACCCCTCACTGTAACACTCTGATATATCCCACACCCCTCACTGTCACACTCTGATATATCCCACACCCCTCACTGTAACACTCTTATATCCCTCACACCCATCACTGTAACACTCTGATATATCCCACATCCCTCACTGTAACACTCTGATATATCCCACACCCCTCACTGTAACACTCTGATATATCCCACAACCCTCACTGTAACACTCTGATATATCCCACACCCCTCACTGTAACATTCTGATATATCCCACACCCCTCACTGTAACACTCTGATATATCCCACACCCCTCACTGTAACACTCTTATATCCCTCACACCCCTCACTGTAACACTCTGATATATCCCACACCCCTCACTGTAACACTCTGATATATCCCACACCCCTCACTGTAACACTCTGATATATCCCACATCCCTCACTGTAACACTCTGATATATCCCGCACCCCTCACTGTAACACTCTGATATATCCCACACCCCTCACTGTAACACTCTGATATATCCCACACCCCTCACTGTAACACTCTGATATATCCCACATCCCTCATTGTAACACTCTGATATATCCCACATCCCTCACTGTAACACTCTGATATATCCCGCACCCCTCACTGTAACTCTCTGATATATCCCACACCCCTCACTGTAACACTCTGATATATCCCACACCCCTCACTGTAACACTCTGATATATCCCACACCCCTCACTGTAACTCTCTGATATATCCCACACCCCTCACTGTAACACTCTGATATATCCCACACCCCTCACTGTAACACTCTGATATATCCCACACCCCTCACTGTAACACTCTGATATATCCCACACCCCTCACTGTAACACTCTGATATATCCCACATCCCTCATTGTAACACTCTGATATATCCCACACCCATCACTGTAACACTCTGATATGTCCCACACCCCTCACTGTTACACTCCGATATATCCCACACCCCTCACTGTAACACTCTTATATCCCTCACACCCATCACTGTAACACTCTGATATATCCCACATCCCTCACTGTAACACTCTGATATATCCCACACCCCTCACTGTAACACTCTGATATATCCCACACCCCTCACTGTAACACTCTGATGTATCCCACACCCCTCACTGTAACTCTCTGATATATCCCACACCCCTCACTGTAACACTCTGATATATCCCACACCCCTCACTGTAACACTCTGATATATCCCACATCCCTCATTGTAACACTCTGATATGTCCCACACCCCTCACTGTAACACTCTGATATATCCCACACCCCTCACTGTAACACTGTGATATATCCCACACCCCTCACTGTAACACTGTGATATATCCCACACCCCTCACTGTAACACTCTGATATATCCCACACCCCTCACTGTAACACTGTGATATATCCCACACCCCTCACTGTAACACTGTGATATATCCCACACCCCTCACTGTAACACTCTGATTTATCCCACACCCCTCACTGTAACACTCTGATATATCCCATACCCCTCACTGTAACACTCCGATATATCCCACACCCCTCACTAGAACACTCTGATATATCCCATACCCCTCACTGTAACACTCCGATATATCCCACACCCCTCACTGGAACACTCTGATATATCCCACACCCCTCACTGTAACACTCTGATATATCCCACGCCCCTCACTGTAACACTCTGATATATCCCACACCCCTCACTGTAACACTGTGATATATCCCACGCCCCTCACTGTAACACTCTGATATATCCCACACCCCTCACTGTAACACTGTGATATATCCCACACCCCTCACTGTAACACTGTGATATATCCCACACCCCTCACTGTAACACTCTGATATATCCCACACCCCTCACTGTAACACTCTGATTTATCCCACACCCCTCACTGTAACACTCTTAATTCCCTCACACCCATCACTGTAACACTCTGATATATCCCACACCCCTCACTGTAACACTCTGATTTATCCCACACCCCTCACTGTAACACTCTTAATTCCCTCACACCCATCACTGTAACACTCTGATATATCCCACACCCCTCACTGTTACACTCTGATATATCCCACACACCTCACTGTAACACTCTTAATTCCCTCACGCCCATCACTGTAACACTCTGATATATCCCACACCCCTCACTGTAACACTCTGATATATCCCACACCCCTCACTGTAACACTGTGATATATCCCACGCGCCTCACTGTATCACTCTGATATATCCCACACCCCTCACTGTAACACTGTGATATATCCCACACCCCTCACTGTAACACTGTGATATATCCCACACCCCTCACTGTAACACTCTGATATATCCCACACCCCTCACTGTAACACTCTGATTTATCCCACACCCCTCACTGTAACACTCTTAATTCCCTCACACCCATCACTGTAACACTCTGATATATCCCACACCCCTCACTGTAACACTCTGATATATCCCACACCCCTCACTGTAACACTGTGATATATCCCACGCCCCTCACTGTAACACTCTGATATATCCCACACCCCTCACTGTAACACTGTGATATATCCCACACCCATCATTGTAACACTCTGATATATCCCACACCCCTCACTGTAACACTGTGATATATCCCACACCCCTCACTGTAACACTGTGATATATCCCACACCCCTCACTGTAACACTCTGATTTATCCCACACCCCTCACTGTAACACTCTTAATTCCCTCACACCCATCACTGTAACACTCTGATATATCCCACACCCCTCACTGTAACACTGTGATATATCCCACACCCCTCACTGTAACACTCCGATATATCCCACACCCCTCACTGTAACACTCTGATATATCCCACACCCCTCACTGTTACACTCTGATATATCCCACACCCCTCACTGTAACACTCTGATATATCCCACACCCCTCACTGTAACACTCTGATATATCCCACACCCCTCACTGTAACACTCTGATATATCCCACACCCCTCACTGTAACACTCTGATATATCCCACACCCCTCACTGTAACACTGTGATATATCCCACACCCCTCACTGTAACACTCCGATATATCCCACACCCCTCACTGTAACACTCTGATATATCCCACACCCCTCACTGTTACACTCTGATATATCCCACACCCCTCACTGTAACACTCTGATATATCCCACACCCCTCACTGTAACTCTCTGATATATCCCACACCCCTCACTGTAACACTCTGATATATCCCACACCCCTCACTGTAACACTCTGATATATCCCACACCCCTCACTGTAACACTCTGATATATCCCACACCCCTCACAGTAACACTCTGATATATCCCACACCCCTCACTGTAACACTCTGATATATCCCACATCCCTCATTGTAACACTCTGATATATCCCACACCCATCACTGTAACACTCTGATCTATCCCACACCCCTCACTGTAACACTCTGATATATCCCACATCCCTCATTGTAACACTCTGATATGTCCCACACCCCTCACTGTAACACTCCGATATATCCCACACCCCTCACTGTAACACTCTTATATCCCTCACACCCCTCACTGTAACACTCTGATATATCCCACACCCCTCACTGTAACACTCTGATATATCCCACACCCCTCACTGTAACACTCTGATATATCCCACACCCCTCACTGTAACTCTCTGATATATCCCACACCCCTCACTGTAACACTCTGATCTATCCCACACCCCTCACTGTAACACTCTGATATATCCCACATCCCTCATTGTAACACTCTGATATGTCCCACACCCCTCACTGTAACACTCCGATATATCCCACACCCCTCACTGTAACACTCTTATATCCCTCACACCCCTCACTGTAACACTCTGATATATCCCACACCCCTCACTGTAACACTCTGATATATCCCACACCCCTCACTGTAACACTCTGATATATACCACACCCCTCACAGTAACACTCTGATATATCCCACACCCCTCACTGTAACACTCTGATATATCCCACACCCCTCACTGTAACACTCTGATATATCCCACACCCCTCACAGTAACTCTCTGATTTATCCCACGCCCCTCACAGTAACTCTCTGATATATCCCACGCCCCTCACTGTAACACTCTGATATATCCCACACCTCTCAATGTAACACTCTGATATATCCCACACCCCTCACAGTAACTCTCTGATATATCCCACGCCCCTCACTGTAACACTCTGATATATCCCACACCCCAACACTGTAACACTGTGATATATCCCACACCCCTCACTGTAACACTCTGATTTATCCCACACCCCTCACTGTAACACTCTGATATATCCCACACCCCTCACTGTAACACTCTGATATATCCCACATCCCTCACTGTAACACTCTGATATATCCCAGACCCCTCACTGTAACACTCCGATATATCCCACACCCCTCACTAGAACACTCTGATATATCCCACACCCCTCACTGCAACACTCTGATATATACCACACCCCTCACTGTAACACTCTGATATATCCCATACCCCTCACTGTAACACTCCGATATATCCCACACCCCTCACTAGAACACTCTGATATATCCCACACCCCTCACTGTAACACTCTGATATATCCCACGCCCCTCACTGTAGCACTCTGATTTATCCCACACCCCTCACTGTAACACTGTGATATATCCCACGCCCCTCACTGTAACACTGTGATATATCCCACACCCCTCACTGTAACACTGTGATATATCCCACACCCCTCACTGTAACACTGTGATATATCCCACACCCCTCACTGTAACACTCTGATATATCCCACACCCCTCACTGTAACACTGTGATATATCCCACACCCCTCACTGTAACACTGTGATATATCCCACACCCCTCACTGTAACACTCTGATTTATCCCACACCCCAACACTGTAACACTGTGATATATCCCACACCCCTCACTGTAACACTCTGATTTATCCCACACCCCTCACTGTAACACTCTGATATATCCCACACCCCTCACTGCAACACTCTGATATATACCACACCCCTCACTGTAACACTCTGATATATCCCATACCCCTCACTGTAACACTCCGATATATCCCACACCCCTCACTAGAACACTCTGATATATCCCACACCCCTCACTGTAACACTCTGATATATCCCACGCCCCTCACTGTAGCACTGTGATATATCCCACGTCCCTCACTGTAACACTCTGATATATCCCACACCCCTCACTGTAACACTGTGATATATCCCACACCCCTCACTGTAACACTGTGATATATCCCACACCCCTCACTGTAACACTCTGATATATCCCACACCCCTCACTGTAACACTGTGATATATCCCACACCCCTCACTGTAACACTGTGATATATCCCACACCCCTCACTGTAACACTCTGATTTATCCCACACCCCTCACTGTAACACTCTGATATATCCCATACCCCTCACTGTAACACTCCGATATATCCCACACCCCTCACTAGAACACTCTGATATATCCCATACCCCTCACTGTAACACTCCGATATATCCCACACCCCTCACTGGAACACTCTGATATATCCCACACCCCTCACTGTAACACTCTGATATATCCCACGCCCCTCACTGTAACACTCTGATATATCCCACACCCCTCACTGTAACACTCTGATATATCCCACGCCCCTCACTGTAACACTCTGATATATCCCACACCCCTCACTGTAACACTGTGATATATCCCACACCCCTCACTGTAACACTGTGATATATCCCACACCCCTCACTGTAACACTCTGATTTATCCCACACCCCTCACTGTAACACTCTTAATTCCCTCACACCCATCACTGTAACACTCTGATATATCCCACACCCCTCACTGTAACACTGTGATATATCCCACACCCCTCACTGTAACACTCTGATTTATCCCACACCCCTCACTGTAACACTCTTAATTCCCTCACACCCATCACTGTAACACTCTGATATATCCCACACCCCTCACTGTTACACTCTGATATATCCCACACCCCTCACTGTAACACTCTTAATTCCCTCACACCCATCACTGTAACACTCTGATATATCCCACACCCCTCACTGTAACACTCTGATATATCCCACACCCCTCACTGTAACACTGTGATATATCCCACGCCCCTCACTGTAACACTCTGATATATCCCACACCCCTCACTGTAACACTGTGATATATCCCACACCCCTCACTGTAACACTGTGATATATCCCACACCCCTCACTGTAACACTCTGATATATCCCACACCCCTCACTGTAACACTCTGATTTATCCCACACCCCTCACTGTAACACTCTTAATTCCCTCACACCCATCACTGTAACACTCTGATATATCCCACACCCCTCACTGTAACACTCTGATATATCCCACACCCCTCACTGTAACACTGTGATATATCCCACGCCCCTCACTGTAACACTCTGATATATCCCACACCCCTCACTGTAACACTCTGATATATCCCACACCCCTCACTGTAACACTGTGATATATCCCACGCCCCTCACTGTAACACTCTGATATATCCCACACCCCTCACTGTAACACTGTGATATATCCCACACCCATCACTGTAACACTCTGATATATCCCACACCCCTCACTGTAACACTGTGATATATCCCACACCCCTCACTGTAACACTGTGATATATCCCACACCCCTCACTGTAACACTCTGATTTATCCCACACCCCTCACTGTAACACTCTTAATTCCCTCACACCCATCACTGTAACACTCTGATATATCCCACACCCCTCACTGTAACACTCTTAATTCCCTCACACCCATCACTGTAACACTCTGATATATCCCACACCCCTCACTGTAACACTGTGATATATCCCACACCCCTCACTGTAACACTCCGATATATCCCACACCCCTCACTGTAACACTCTGATATATCCCACACCCCTCACTGTTACACTCTGATATATCCCACACCCCTCACTGTAACACTCTGATATATCCCACACCCCTCACTGTAACACTCTGATATATCCCACACCCCTCACTGTAACACTCTGATATATCCCACACCCCTCATTGCAACACTCTGATATATCCCACACCCCTCACTGTAACACTCTGATATATCCCACACCCCTCACTGTAACACTCTGATATATCCCACATCCCTCACTGTAACACTCTGATATATCCCACACCCCTCATTGCAGCACTCTGATATATCCCACATCCCTCACTGTAACACTCTGATATATCCCACACCCCTCACTGTAACACTCTGATATATCCCACAAATCTCACTGTAGCACTCTGATATATCCCCACACCCCTCACTGTAACACTCTGATATATCCCACACCCCTCATTGCAACACTCTGATATATCCCACACCCCTCACTGTAGCACTCTGATATATCCCACACCCCTCACTGTAACACTCTGATATATCCCACATCCCTCATTGCAACACTCTGATATATCCCACACCCCTCACAGTAACACTCTGATATATCCCACACCCCTCACTGTAACACTCTGATATATCCCACACCCCTCACTGTAACACTCTGATATATCCCACACCCCTCACAGTAACACTCTGATATATCCCACACCCCTCATTGTAACACTCTGATATATCCCACACCCCTCACTGTAACACTCTGATATATCCCACACCCCTCACTGTAACACTCCACTGTAACACACCACTCCCCTCACTGTAATTGATGGCTTGCCTCCTTTGTTTGCGGTTTGAACTCACTGTTCGTGATGATTCTGTCCTTCCTGATGTCTGCATCTTGTGGGGGAACCCACGATGTAATTGTGGTATTGGAACTGTTGCGCTGTCTGCTTTCTGTGGAGTCAGTACAGATCGGTGATGTGATGCAGTACCAGACTGGCTGGCGGGATGGGGTGCAGGTATTTCAAGGTGGTTTGAGAGATAATGTCCGAAACTGTTTGCTCATGTTGTGTCCATGCTTTGTGTTTGCAGAGGACTACGTGTGCACTGGGAACCTGGAACATGACTTCACCGAACTCTGCGCCCGTATGGAGCTCGTGGAAGCCCCGATTGTCACGCTGAGGCACCAAGCAGTCATTCCCAGCGGCCTGTGTGAGCACTCATCTACTTCCATTTGTCACGTGTAAACTGAGATTTGGATTTCAATTTCCATTCAATTGGGAGTTTAGGAGGTGGCTCCCCCCACCCAGGAGCTGGGAGAAACCAGGGGGATGTCTGAATGTACTCGATTTTCAGGGGACTGGGTAGGCACACAATCAAATAATGATGGCTGCAACATTTGTCCACTTCACATTTGAAATCTCTGTCCGACGGGGGAGCGGGGTTTGTGCAAGGGGGTGAGAGCGTCCGGGCGGGTGGGGGGTGTTGGATGAGTTGGATTCGGGTGGGAGTGGGGTGCGTGCGTTGGGTTATGCATGCGGGCTTGGGGTTTGTGTGCGTGGGACGTGTGTGTGGGAGTGGTGGGGTGCGTGGGTTGGGGGTCGGGTGGTCTTTGGAGTGCTCGCTGTGCTGTTTGAGTGCTGGCTCGCTCTCGGTGTCCCACTCATTGCGTGCTTGCCTTCCAGTCGATGAGATGGAATCTCTCACTGCGTCCGATGTCTCCTCTGCTCCCCCGATGAAGGATCAGATCTCCTTCTTCAGACCCAGCGTGCAGATGGAGCTGGAGAATGACGACCCGAAGTCCGTGAAGGCTGTTTATATCAGAGGTACGGTTCCAAACGGAGAACTGAGGCCGGGTCTGTACGTAGCTGATCGCTGAGTGGTTAGTCTGGGTGAGCAATTCAACAACAACCACCAGGATTCATGTAGTGCCTGGAAATTAACAAAAAAAAAGGGACTGAATACTGTGGCAGGGAAAGACGATCCAAACGTGCTGAAAAGGATGGGTCTTCAGAGGGCTTTTCGAGGGAGAAATAGATGGCGTTGGATGAGGGTTTTCCGCAGAGCAGGGCTGGTGTGGTTGAATTATCTCATGAAAAGAAGTGCTGCATGATCGCTTCAAGAGTGATGATCCTTTAAGAACTCAGTCTGCTAATGAGCTAAGTACCTGGATGTTGTCATGTGACTAGAAGCCATAGTCACTCTGCAACTGTGACACCCGAGACAAAGGTTCTGTACATAGTTTACTCTATCGTACGTACTAGTTTAGCTGTTCATAAACCTGTTAGAGATCTTCAAGGCACTGGAATCCACATACCTCATGGTGTTGCTTAATACCACACAAGGAACGCATGACAATGGGATGCCCGCAGTGCCAGAATGGAAGGACTGAAGAGCGTGCAAGGCAGCGTTAGGCTGGGGGAGTTTGGATGGCAAAGGGTTTAAAGATGAGGTCAAAGCAAGAAATGCCGGAAATACAGGACTAGTTCTGAAGAAGGGTCACTGAGCTGAAACGTTAACTCTGCTTCTCTCTCCACAGACGCTGCCAGACCTGCTGAGTGTTTCCAGCATTCCTTGTTTTTATTTCAGACTTCCAGCATCCGCAGTGTTTTGCTTTTAATTTGTCGAGGAGGATTTGATACTTCACGTATCAGAGTGGGTGGATCAATAGGCAATTTTGATCAGCCAGGATGTGAAAGATGGGCAGCTATTTAGCAGTGTTCTGGAAGGACTGGAATACTGGAGGCTGCAGAAGAGGAGGGCAGCAAGGAAGGCATTAGAGAAAAGGATTCCAGAGGTAACAAAAGCATGTGTAAGAGTTTCAGAAGCCGAATGCTGCAGAGGGGCAACGTTGTGCCTGTGGTGAGGGAGAGGATGTGGAGTTTGAAGCTCAGCTTACGGTCAAACAGATCATATTTCCTGAGGAAGGGGGTCAACACTGCAGGTTTGGAAACAGAGAAGACGGTACCTGGAGAAAGGGAAGCCCTTGACAAAGTTCGTTCGGAGCAGGGAGGAGAACTCAGGAGGAGGAAGTGGGTGTCATGGGAGATTTGAGGTTCGAGGTTGCATTGGCGAGACAGGGGCCTGGAGCGAAAATGAGTGAGATACTGAGGAGCAGAGGGATGGAGGTAGGGAAGATGATGTCAGATACAGCTGCACCACAAGTCTTGCTTACTTTTGGAAAACTGAGGTGGCTTAGTCCAACACTGTATACCAGGGCCTGTGTCTAGCTCATGAATCCCTGAGCAGTATTTTCCCTGCTCTCCTCGAGGTGTTGGCTGTTACTGGGGGACAGGCTCAAGGAGGCTCGCCATCGTTGCCCAAGTGCTTGTTCCTTCATTGCTGAGCTCGTGTGATCAGTGCCTGCATTGTATCAGACTGGGCTCAATCCTGTCTGCATTTGGGTTTTTTAAAAATTCGTTTCATGGGATGTGGGTGTCGCTGGCAAGGCCAGCAATTATTGCCCGTCCAGAATTGCCCTTGACAAGGTGGTGGTGAGCTGCCTTCTTGAACTGCTGCAGTCCATGTGAGGTAGGTACACCAGGGGAAGTGGAGAGTATTCCATCACCCTCCTGATTTGTGCCTTGTGTAGACTGGAGTAATTAGAGCAAGGACAGTATTGATGAAGACCAATGTTAGACTGGAGTAATTAGACCAAGGGCAGTATTGATGAAGAGCAATGTTAGACTGGAGTAATTAGACCAAGGACAGTATTGATGAAGAGCAATGTTAGACTGGAGTAATTAGACCAAGGGCAGTATTGATGAAGAGCAATGTTAGACTGTAGTAATTAGACCAAGGGCAGTATTGATGAAGACCAATGTTAGACTGGAGTAATTAGACCAAGGGCAGTATTGATGAAGACCAATGTTAGACTGGAGTAATTAGACCAAGGGCAGTATTGATGAAGAGCAATGTTAGACTGTAGTAATTAGACCAAGGGCAGTATTGATGAAGACCAATGTTAGACTGGAGTAATTAGACCAAGGGCAGTATTGATGAAGGGCAATGTTAGACTGGAGTAATTAGACCAAGGGCAGTATTGATGAAGGGCAATGTTAGACTGGAGTAATTAGACCAAGGGCAGTATTGATGAAGGGCAATGTTAGACTGGAGTAATTAGACCAAGGGCAGTATTGATGAAGGGCAATGTTAGACTGGAGTAATTAGACCAAGGGCAGTATTGATGAAGAGCAATGTTAGACTGGAGTAATTAGACCAAGGGCAGTATTGATGAAGACCAATGTTAGACTGGAGTAATTAGACCAAGGGCAGTATTGATGAAGGGCAATGTTAGACTGGAGTAACTAGACCAAGGGCAGTATTGATGAAGAGCAATGTTAGACTGGAGTAATTAGACCAAGGGCAGTATTGATGAAGGGCAATGTTAGACTGGAGTAATTAGACCAAGGGCAGTATTGGTGAAGAGCAATGTTAGACTGGAGCAAATAGACCAAGGGCAGTATTGGTGAAGAGCAATGTTAGACTGGAGTAATTAGACCAAGGGCAGTATTGATGAAGAGCAATGTTAGACTGGAGCAAATAGACCAAGGGCAGTATTGGTGAAGAGCAATGTTAGACTGGAGTAATTAGACCAAGGGCAGTATTGATGAAGAGCAATGTTAGACTGGAGCAAATAGACCAAGGGAAGTATTGGTGAAGAGCAATGTTAGACTGGAGTAATTAGACCAAGGGCAGTATTGATGAAGAGCAATGTTAGACTGGAGCAAATAGACCAAGGGCAGTATTGATGAAGAGCAATGTTAGACTGGAGTAATTAAACCAAGGGCAGTATTGATGAAGGGCAATGCTAGAGTGGAGTAATTAGACCAAGGGCAGTATTGATGAAGAGCAATGTTAGACTGGAGTAATTAGACCAAGGGCAGTATTGATGAAGAGCAATGTTAGACTGGAGCAAATAGACCAAGGGCAGTATTGATGAAGAGGAATGTTAGACTGGAGTAATTAAACCAAGGGCAGTATTGATGAAGAGCAATGTTAGACTGGAGTAATTAAACCAAGGGCAGTATTGATGAAGGGCAATGCTAGAGTGGAGTAATTAGACCAAGGGCAGTATTGATGAAGAGCAATGTTAGACTGGAGTAATTAGACCAAGGGCAGTATTGATGAAGAGCAATGTTAGACTGGAGCAAATAGACCAAGGGCAGTATTGATGAAGAGCAATGTTAGACTGGAGTAATTAAACCAAGGGCAGTATTGATGAAGGGCAATGTTAGACTGGAGTAATTAGACCAAGGGCAGTATTGATGAAGAGCAATGCTAGAGTGGAGTAATTAGACCAAGGGCAGTATTGATGAAGGGCAATGTTAGACTGGAGTAAATAGACCAAGGGCAGTATTGATGAAGAGCAATGTTAGACTGGAGTAATTAGACCAAGGGCAGTATTGATGAAGAGCAATGTTAGACTGGAGTAATTAGACCAAGGGCAGTATTGGTGAAGAGCAATGTTAGACTGGAGTAATTAGACCAAGGACAGTATTGATGAAGAGCAATGTTAGAGTGCAGTCATTAGACCAAGGGCAGTATTGATGAAGAGCAATGTTAGACTGGAGTAATTAGACCAAGGGCAGTATTGATGAAGACCAATGTTAGACTGGAGTAATTAGACCAAGGGCAGTATTGGTGAAGAGCAATGTTAGACTGGAGTAATTAGACCAAGGGCAGTATTGATGAAGAGCAATGTTAGACTGGAGTAATTAGACCAAGGGCAGTATTGATGAAGACCAATGTTAGACTGGAGTAATTAGACCAAGGGCAGTATTGGTGAAGAGCAATGTTAGACTGGAGTAATTAGACCAAGGGCAGTATTGATGAAGAGCAATGTTAGACTGGAGTAATTAGACCAAGGGCAGTATTGATGAAGAGCAATGTTAGACTGGAGCAAATAGACCAAGGGCAGTATTGATGAAGAGCAATGTTAGACTGGAGTAATTAGACCAAGGGCAGTATTGATGAAGAGCAATGCTAGAGTGGAGTAATTAGACCAAGGGCAGTATTGATGAAGAGCAATGTTAGACTGGAGTAATTAGACCAAGGGCAGTATTGATGAAGAGCAATGTTAGACTGGAGTAATTAGACCAAGGGCAGTATTGATGAAGAGCAATGTTAGACTGGAGCAAATAGACCAAGGGCAGTATTGATGAAGAGCAATGTTAGACTGGAGTAATTAAACCAAGGGCAGTATTGATGAAGGGCAATGCTAGAGTGGAGTAATTAGACCAAGGGCAGTATTGATGAAGAGCAATGTTAGACTGGAGTAATTAGACCAAGGGCAGTATTGATGAAGAGCAATGTTAGACTGGAGCAAATAGACCAAGGGCAGTATTGATGAAGAGCAATGTTAGACTGGAGTAATTAGACCAAGGGCAGTATTGATGAAGAGCAATGTTAGACTGGAGTAATTAGACCAAGGGCAGTATTGATGAAGAGCAATGTTAGACTGGAGTAATTAGACCAAGGGCAGTATTGATGAAGAGCAATGTTAGACTGGAGTAATTAGACCAAGTGCAGTATTGATGAAGAGCAATGTTAGACTGGAGTAATTAAACCAAGGGCAGTGATGATGAAGAGCAATGTTAGACTGGAGCAAATAGACCAAGGACAGTATTGATGAAGAGCAATGTTAGACTGGAGCAAATCGACCAAGGGCAGTATTGATGAAGAGCAATGTTAGACTGGAGTAATTAGACCAAGGGCAGTATTGATAAAGAGCAATGTTAGACTGGAGTAATTAGACCAAGGGCAGTATTGATGAAGAGCAATGTTAGACTGGAGTAATTAAACCAAGGGCAGTGATGATGAAGAGCAATGTTAGACTGGAGCAAATAGACCAAGGGCAGTATTGATGAAGAGCAATGTTAGACTGGAGTAATTAGACCAAGGGCAGTATTGATGAAGAGCAATGTTAGACTGGAGTAATTAAACCAAGGGCAGTGATGATGAAGAGCAATGTTAGACTGGAGTAATTAAACCAAGGGCAGTATTGATGAAGAGCAATGTTAGACTGGAGTAATTAAACCAAGGGCAGTGATGATGAAGAGCAATGTTAGACTGGAGCAAATAGACCAAGGGCAGTATTGATGAAGAGCAATGTTAGACTGGAGTAATTAGACCAAGGGCAGTATTGATGAAGAGCAATGTTAGACTGGAGTAATTAAACCAAGGGCAGTGATGATGAAGAGCAATGTTAGACTGGAGCAAATAGACCAAGGGCAGTATTGATGAAGAGCAATGTTAGACTGGAGTAATTAAACCAAGGGCAGTGATGATGAAGAGCAATGTTAGACTGGAGTAATTAAACCAAGGGCAGTATTGATGAAGACCAATGTTAGACTGGAGTAATTAGACCAAGGGCAGTATTGATGAAGACCAATGTTAGACTGGAGTAATTAGACCAAGGGCAGTATTGATGAAGACCAATGTTAGACTGGAGTAATTAGACCAAAGACAGTATTGATGAAGGGCAATGTTAGACTGCAGTAATTAGACCAAGGACAATATTGATGAAGGGCAATGTTAGACTGGAGTAATTAGACCAAGGGCAGTATTGATGAAGAGGAATGTTGGACTGGAGTAATTAGGCCAAGGGCAGTATTGATGAAGAGCAATGTTAGACTGGAGTAATTAGACCAAGGACAATATTGATGAAGGGCAATGTTAGACTGGAGTAATTAGACCAAGGACAATATTGATGAAGAGCAATGTTAGACTGGAGTAATTAGACCAAGGGCAGTATTGATGTCGTTCAGGACTATGGGGCAGTCAGATTGCTTTGGGATTGATACAGGGCGATGGGGAGAGAGTGGTTCAGTGGGATTAGTTTGGGGATTGATACTGGGCTATGGGGAGAGAGTGGGACAGTGGGATTAGTTTGGGGATTGATACAGGTCTATGGGGAGAGAGTGGTGCAGTGGGATTAGTTTGGGGATTGATATAGGGCTATGGGGAGAGAGTGGGGCAGTGGGATTAGTTTGGGGATTGATACAGGGCTGTGGGGAGTGAGCGGGGCAGTGGGATTAGTTTGGGGATTGATAAAGGGCTGTGGAGAGTGAGTGGGGCAGTGGCAGTATTTTGAGGATTGATACAGGGCTGTGGGGAGTGAGTTGGGGAGTGAGTGGTGCAGTGGCAGTATTTTGGGGATTGATACAGGGCTGTGGGGAGTGAGTGGGGCAGTGCAGTATTTTGGGGATTGATACAGGGCTGTGGGGAGTGAGTGGGGCAGTGGGATTAGTTTGGGGATTGATACAGGGCTGTGGGGAGTGATTGGGCAGTGGGATTAGTTTGGGGATTGATACAGGGCTGTGGGGAGTGAGTGGGGCAGTGGGATTAGTTTGGGGATTGATACAGGGCTATGGGGAGTGAGTGGGGCAGTGGCAGTACTTTGGGGATTGATACAGGGCTGTGGGGAGTGAGTGGGTCAGTGGTAGTATTTTGGGGATTGATACAGTGCTATGGGGAGTGAGTGGGTCAGTGGTAGTATTTTGGGGATTGATAGAGGGCTGTGGGGAGTGGGTGTGGCAGTGGGATTAGTTTGGGGATTGATAGAGGGCTGTGGGGAGATAGTGGGGCAGTGGCAGTATTTTGGGGAGTGAGTGGGGCAGTGGCAGTATTTTGGGGATTGATGGAGGGCTGTGGGGAGTGAGTGAGTGGGGCAGTGGCAGTATTTTGGGGAGTGAGTGGGGCAGTGGCAGTATTTTGGGGATTGATACAGGGCTATGGAGAGTGAGTGGGCCAGTGGCACTACTTTGGGGATTGATACAGGGCTATGGGGAGTGAGTGGGGCAGTGGCACTACTTTGGGGATTGATACAGGGCTATGGAGAGTGAGTGGGGCAGTGGCACTACTTTGGGGATTGATACAGGGCTATGGGGAGTGAGCGGGGCAGTGGGATTAGTTTGGGGATTGATACAGGGCTATGGGGAGTGAGCGGGGCAGTGGGATTAGTTTGGGGATTGATACAGGGCGATGGGGAGTGAGCGGGACAGTGGGATTAGTTTGGGGATTGATACAGGGCTATGGGGAGTGAGAGGGGCAGTGGGATTAGTTTGGGGAGTGATACAGGGCTGTGAGGAGTGTGCGGGGCAGTGGAATTGGTTTTGGGATTGAAACAGGGCTGTGAGGAGTGTGCGGGGCAGTGGAATTAGTTTTGGGATTGAAACAGGGCTATGGAGAGTGAGTGGGGCAGTGGCAGTATTTTGGGGATTGGTACAGGGCTGTGGGGAGTGAGTGGGGCAGTGGCAGTATTTTGGGGAGTGAGTGGGGCAGTGGCAGTATTTTGGGGAGTGATACAGGGCTGTGGGGAGTGAGTGGGGCAGTGGCAGTATTTTGGGGAATGATACGGGGCTGTGGAGAGTGAGTGGGCCAGTGGCAGTATTTTGGGGATTGATACAGGGCTATGGGGAGTGAGTGGGGCAGTGTCAGTATTTTGGGGATTGATACGGGGCTGTGGAGAGTGAGTGGGCCAGTGGCAGTATTTTGGGGATTGATACAGGGCTGTGGGGAGTGAGTGGGGCAGTGGCAGTACATTGGGGATTGATACAGGGCTGTGGGGAGTGAGTGGGGCAGTGGCAGTATTTTGGGGATTGATACAGGGCTATGGGGAGTGAGTGGGTCAGTGGTAGTATTTTGGGGATTGATACAGGGCTATGGAGAGTGAGTGGAGCAGTGGCACTACTTTGGGGATTGATACAGGGCTGTGGAGAGTGAGTGAGTGAGTGGGGCAGTGGCAGTATTTTGGGGATTGATAGAGGGCTGTGGGGAGTGAGTGAGTGAGTGAGTGGGGCAGTGGCAGTATTTTGGGGAGTGATAGAGGGCTGTGGTGAGTGAGTGAGTGGGGCAGTGGCAGTATTTTGGGGATTGATAGAGGGCCGTGGGGAGTGAGTGGGGCAGTGGCACTACTTTGGGGATTGATACAGGGCTATGGGGAGAGAGCGGGGCAGTGGGATTAGTTTGGGGATTGATACAGGGCTATGGGGAGAGAGCGGGACAGTGGGATTAGTTTGGGGATTGATACAGGGCTATGGGGAGAGAGCGGGACAGTGGGATTAGTTTGGGGATTGATACAGGGCTATGGGGAGGGAGCAGGACAGTGGGATTAGTTTGGGGATTGATACAGGGCTATGGGGAGAGAGCGGGACAGTGGGATTAGTTTGGGGATTGATACAGGGCGATGGGGAGTGAGCGGGGCAGTGGGATTAGTTTGGGGATTGATGCAGGGCGATGGGGAGTGAGCGGGGCAGTGAGATTAGTTTGGGATTGATACAGGGCGATGGGGAGTGAGCGGGGCAGTGGGATTAGTTTGGGGATTGATACAGGGCGATGGGGAGTGAGCGGGGCAGTGGGATTAGTTTGGGGATTGATACAGGGCGATGGGGAGTGAGCGGGGCAGTGGGATTAGTTTGGGGATTGATACAGGGCGATGGGGAGTGAGCGGGGCAGTGGGATTAGTTTGGGGATTGAGACAGGGCTATGGGGAGTGAGCGGGGCAGTGGGATTAGTTTGGGGATTGAGACAGGGCTATGGGGAGTGAGCGGGGCAGTGGGATTAGTTTGGAGATTGATACAGGGCTATGGGGAGTGAGCGGGACAGTGGGATTAGTTTGGGGATTGATACAGGGCTATGGGGAGTGAGAGGGGCAGTGGGATTAGTTTGGGGATTGATACAGGGCTATGGGGAGTGAGAGGGGCAGTGGGATTAGTTTGGGGATTGATACAGGGCTATGGGGAGTGAGAGGGGCAGTGGGATTAGTTTGGGGAGTGATACAGGGCTTTGAGGAGTGCGCGGGGCAGTGGAATTAGTTTGGGGATTGAAACAGGGCTATGGGGAGTGATTGTGGCAGTGGCAGTATTTTGGGGATTGATAGAGGGCTGTGGGGAGTGGGTGGGGCAGTGGCAGTATTTTGGGGAGTGAGTGGGGCAGTGGCAGTATTTTGGGGAGTGAGTGGGGCAGTGGGATTAGTTTGGGGATTGATAGAGGGCTATGGGGAGTGAGTGAGGCAGTGGCAGTATTTTGGGGAGTGAGTGGGGCAGTGGCAGTATTTTGGGGAGTGAGTGGGGCAGTGGCAGTATTTTGGGGAGTGAGTGGGACAGTGGCAGTATTTTGGGGATTGATACGGGGCTGTGGAGAGTGAGTGGGCCAGTGGCAGTATTTTGGGGACTGATACAGGGCGATGGGGAGTGAGTTGGGGAGTGAATGGGGCAGTGGGATTAGTTTGGGGATTGATACAGGGCTGTGGGGAGTGAGTGGGGCAGTGGGATTAGTTTGGGGATTGATACAGGGCCGTGGGGAGTGAGCGGGGCAGTGGCAGTATTTTGGGGAGTGTGTGGGGCAGTGGCAGTATTTTGGGGATTGATACAGGGCTGTGGGGAGTGAGTGGGGCAGTGGCAGTATTTTGGGGATTGATACAGGGCTGTGGGGAGTGAGTGGGGCAGTGGCAGTATTTTGGGGATTGATACAGGGCTGTGGGGAGTGAGTGGGGCAGTGGCAGTATTATGGGGATTGATACAGGGCTATGGGGAGAGAGTGGTTCAGTGGGATTAGTTTGGGGATTGATACTGGGCTATGGGGAGAGAGTGGGACAGTGGGATTAATTTGGGGATTGATACAGGTCTATGGGGAGAGAGAGGTGCAGTGGGATTAGTTTGGGGATTGATACAGGGCGATGGGGAGAGAGCAGGGCAGTGGGATTAGTTTGGGGATTGATCCAGGGCGATGGGGAGAGCGGGGCAGCGGGATTAGTTTGGGGACTGATACAGGGCTATGGGGAGAGCGGGGCAGCGGGATTAGTTTGGGGATTGATACAGGGCTATGGGGAGAGAGCGGGGCAGTGGGATTAGTTTGGGGACTGATAGAGGGCGATGGAGAGAGAGCGGGGCAGTGGGATTAGTTTTGGGATTGATACAGGGCGATGGGGAGTGAGCGGGGCAGTGGGATTAGTTTGGGGAGTGATACAGGGCTATGGGGAGTGAGCGGGGCAGTGGGATTAGTTTGGGGAGTGATACAGGGCTGTGGGGAGTGCGCGGGGCAGTGGAATTAGTTTGGGGATTGAAACAGGGCTATGGGGAGAGAGCGGGGTAGTGCGATTAGTTTGGGGATAGATACAGGGCTATGGAGAGTGAGTGGGTCAGTGGCAGTACTTTGGGGATTGATACAGGGCTTTGGAGAGTGAGTGGGTCAGTGGCAGTACTTTGGGGATTGATACAGGGCTGTGGGGAGTGAGTGTTTGGGGCAGTGGCAGTATTTTGGGGATTGATGCAGGGCTATGGGGAGGGAGTGGAGCAGTGGCAGTATTTTGGGGATTGATACAGGGCTGTGGGGAGGGAGTGAGTGGGGCAGTGGCAGTATTTTGGGGATTGATACAGGGCTGTGGGGAGTGAGTGGGGCAGTGGCAGTATTTTGGGGATTGATACAGGGCTGTGGGGAGTGAGTGGGGCAGTGGCAGTATTTTGGGGAGTGATACAGGGCTGTGGCAGTATTTTGGGGAGTGAGTGGGGCAGTGGCAGTATTTTGGGGATTGATACAGGGCTATGGGGAGTGAGTGGGGCAGTGGCAGTATTTTGGGGAGTGAGTGGGGCAGTGGCAGTATTTTGGGGATTGATACAGGGCTATGGGGAGTGAGTGGGGCAGTGGCAGTATTTTGGGGAGTGAGTGGGGCAGTGGCAGTATTTTGGGGGGTGAGTGAGGCAGTGGCAGTATTTTGGGGAGTGAGTGGGGCAGTGGCAGTATTTTGGGGAGTGAGTGGGGCAGTGGCAGTATTTTGGGGAGTGAGTGGGGCAGTGGCAGTATTTTGGGGGGTGAGTGAGGCAGTGGCAGTATTTTGGGGAGTGAGTGGGGCAGTGGCAGTATTTTGGGGAGTGAGTGGGGCAGTGGCAGTATTTTGGGGAGTGAGTGGGGCAGTGGCAGTATTTTGGGGAGTGAGTGGGGGAGTGGCAGTATTTTGGGGAGTGAGTGGGGCAGTGGCAGTATTTTGGGGAGTGAGTGGGGCAGTGGCAGTATTTTGGGGAGTGAGTGGGGCAGTGGCAGTATTTTGGGGAGTGAGTGGGGCAGTGGCAGTATTTTGGGGAGTGAGTGGGGCAGTGGCAGTATTTTGGGGAGTGAGTGGGGCAGTGGCAGTATTTTGGGGAGTGAGTGGGGCAGTGGCAGTATTTTGGGGAGTGAGTGGGGCAGTGGCAGTATTTTGGGGAGTGAGTGGGGCAGTGGCAGTATTTTGGGGAGTGAGTGGGCCAGTGGCAGTATTTTGGGGAGTGAGTGGGCCAGTGGCAGTATTTTGGGGATTGATCCAGGGCTATGGGGAGTGAGTGGGGCAGTGGCAGTATTTTGGGGAGTGAGTGGGGCAGTGGCAGTATTTTGGGGAGTGAGTGGGGCAGTGGCAGTATTTTGGGGAGTGAGTGGGGCAGTGGCAGTATTTTGGGGAGTGAGTGAGGCAGTGGCAGTATTTTGGGGAGTGAGTGGGGCAGTGGCAGTATTTTGGGGAGTGAGTGGGGCAGTGGCAGTATTTTGGGGAGTGAGTGAGGCAGTGGCAGTATTTTGGGGAGTGAGTGGGGCAGTGGCAGTATTTTGGGGAGTGAGTGAGGCAGTGGCAGTATTTTGGGGAGTGATACAGGGCTGTGGCAGTATTTTGGGGAGTGAGTGGGGCAGTGGCAGTATTTTGGGCAGTGAGTGGGGCAGTGGCAGTATTTTGGGGAGTGAGTGGGGCAGTGGCAGTATTTTGGGGATTGATGCAGTGCTATGGGGAGTGAGTGGGGCAGTGACAGTATTTTGGGGATTGATACAGGGCTGTGGGGAGTGAGTGGGACAGTGGCAGTATTTTGGGGAGTGATACAGGGCTGTGGCAGTATTTTGGGGAGTGAGTGGGGCAGTGGCAGTATTTTGGGGATTGATACAGGGCTATGGGGAGTGAGTGGGGCAGTGGCAGTATTTTGGGGAGTGAGTGGGGCAGTGGCAGTATTTTGGGGAGTGATACAGGGCTGTGGCAGTATTTTGGGGAGTGAGTGGGGCAGTGGCAGTATTTTGGGGAGTGAGTGGGGCAGTGGCAGTATTTTGGGGATTGATACAGGGCTGTGGGGAGTGAGTGGGGCAGTGGCAGTATTTTGGGGAGTGATACAGGGCTGTGGCAGTATTTTGGGGAGTGAGTGGGGCAGTGGCAGTATTTTGGGGAGTGAGTGGGGCAGTGGCAGTATTTTGGGGACTGATACAGGGCGATGGGGAGTGAGTTGGGGAGTGAGTATGGGAGTGAGTGGGGCAGTGGGATTAGTTTGGGGATTGATACAGGGCTGTGGGGAGTGAGTGGGGCAGTGGCAGTATTTTGGGGAGTGAGTGGGGCAGTGGCAGTATTTTGGGGATTGATACAGGGCTGTGGGGAGTGAGTGGGGCAGTGGCAGTATTTTGGGTATTGATACAGGGCTGTGGGGAGTGAGTGGGGCAGTGGCAGTATTTTGGGGATTGATACAGGGCTGTGGGGACTGAGTGGGGCAGTGGCAGTATTATGGGGATTGATACAGGGCTATGGGGAGAGAGTGGTTCAGTGGGATTAGTTTGGGGATTGATACTGGGCTATGGGGAGAGAGTGGTTCAGTGGGATTAGTTTGGGGATTGATACAGGGCGATGGGGAGAGAGCAGGGCAGTGGGATTAGTTTGGGGATTGATCCAGGGCTATGGGGAGAGCGGGGCAGCGGGATTAGTTTGGGGACTGATACAGGGCTATGGGGAGAGCGGGGCAGCGGGATTAGTTTGGGGATTGATACAGGGCTATGGGGAGAGAGCGGGGCAGTGGGATTAGTTTGGGGACTGATACAGGGCGATGGAGAGAGAGCGGGGCAGTGGGATTAGTTTTGGGATTGATACAGGGCGATGGGGAGTGAGCGGGGCAGTGGGATTAGTTTGGGGAGTGATACAGTGCTATGGGGAGTGAGCGGGGCAGTGGGATTAGTTTGGGGAGTGATACAGGGCTGTGGGGAGTGCGCGGGGCAGTGGAATTAGTTTGGGGATTGAAACAGGGCTATGGAGAGTGAGTGGGTCAGTGGCAGTACTTTGGGGATTGATACAGGGCTTTGGAGAGTGAGTGGGTCAGTGGCAGTACTTTGGGGATTGATACAGGGCTGTGGGGAGTGAGTGTTTGGGGCAGTGGCAGTATTTTGGGGATTGATGCAGGGCTATGGGGAGTGAGTGGGGCAGTGGCAGTATTTTGGTGATTGATACAGGGCTGTGGGGAGTGAGTGGGGCAGTGGCAGTATTTTGGGGAGTGATACAGGGCTGTGGCAGTATTTTGGGGAGTGAGTGGGGCAGTGGCAGTATTTTGGGGATTGATACAGGGCTATGGGGAGTGAGTGGGGCAGTGGCAGTATTTTGGGGAGTGAGTGGGGCAGTGGCAGTATTTTGGGGAGTGATACAGGGCTGTGGCAGTATTTTGGGGAGTGAGTGGGGCAGTGGCAGTATTTTGGGGAGTGAGTGGGGCAGTGGCAGTATTTTGGGGAGTGAGTGGGGCAGTGGCAGTATTTTGGGGATTGATACAGGGCTGTGGGGAGTGAGTGGGGCAGTGGCAGTATTTTGGGGAGTGATACAGGGCTGTGGCAGTATTTTGGGGAGTGAGTGGGGCAGTGGCAGTATTTTGGGGAGTGAGTGGGGCAGTGGCAGTATTTTGCGGACTGATACAGGGCGATGGGGAGTGAGTTGGGGAGTGAGTTGGGGAGTGAGTGGGGCAGTGGGATTAGTTTGGGGATTGATACAGGGCTGTGGGGAGTGAGTGGGGCAGTGGGATTAGTTTGGGGATTGATACAGGGCCGTGGGGAGTGAGCGGGGCAGTGGCAGTATTTTGGGGAGTGAGTGGGGCAGTGGCAGTATTTTGGGGATTGATACAGGGCTGTGGGGAGTGAGTGGGGCAGTGGCAGTATTTTGGGGATTGATACAGGGCTGTGGGGAGTGAGTGGGGCAGTGGCAGTATTTTGGGGATTGATACAGGGCTGTGGGGACTGAGTGGGGCAGTGGCAGTATTATGGGGATTGATACAGGGCTATGGGGAGAGAGTGGTTCAGTGGGATTAGTTTGGGGATTGATACTGGGCTATGGGGAGAGAGTGGTGCAGTGGGATTAGTTTGGGGATTGATACAGGGCGATGGGGAGAGAGCAGGGCAGTGGGATTAGTTTGGGGATTGATCCAGGGCTATGGGGAGAGCGGGGCAGCGGGATTAGTTTGGGGACTGATACAGGGCTATGGGGAGAGCGGGGCAGCGGGATTAGTTTGGGGATTGATACAGGGCTATGGGGAGAGAGCGGGGCAGTGGGATTAGTTTGGGGACTGATACAGGGCGATGGAGAGAGAGCGGGGCAGCGGGATTAGTTTTGGGATTGATACAGGGCGATGGGGAGTGAGCGGGGCAGTGGGATTAGTTTGGGGAGTGATACAGTGCTATGGGGAGTGAGCGGGGCAGTGGGATTAGTTTGGGGAGTGATACAGGGCTGTGGGGAGTGCGCGGGGCAGTGGAATTAGTTTGGGGATTGAAACAGGGCTATGGAGAGTGAGTGGGTCAGTGGCAGTACTTTGGGGATTGATACAGGGCTTTGGAGAGTGAGTGGGTCAGTGGCAGTACTTTGGGGATTGATACAGGGCTGTGGGGAGTGAGTGTTTGGGGCAGTGGCAGTATTTTGGGGATCGATAGAGGGCTGTGGGGAGTGAGTGTTTGGGGCAGTGGCAGTATTTTGGGGATTGATGCAGGGCTATGGGGAGTGAGTGGGGCAGTGGCAGTATTTTGGGGATTGATACAGGGCTGTGGGGAGGGAGTGAGTGGGGCAGTGGCAGCATTTTGGGGATTGATACAGGGCTGTGGGGAGTGAGTGGGGCAGTGGCAGTATTTTGGGGATTGATACAGGGCTGTGGGGAGTGAGTGGGGCAGTGGCAGTATTTTGGGGAGTGATACAGGGCTGTGGCAGTATTTTGGGGAGTGAGTGGGGCAGTGCCAGTATTTTGGGGATTGATACAGGGCTATGGGGAGTGAGTGGGGCAGTGGCAGTATTTTGGGGAGTGAGTGGGGCAGTGGCAGTATTTTGGGGATTGATACAGGTCTATGGGGAGTGAGTGGGGCAGTGGCAGTATTTTGGGGAGTGAGTGGGGCAGTGGCAGTATTTTGGGGGGTGAGTGAGGCAGTGGCAGTATTTTGGGGAGTGAGTGGGGCAGTGGCAGTATTTTGGGGAGTGAGTGGGGCAGTGGCAGTATTTTGGGGAGTGAGTGGGGCAGTGGCAGTATTTTGGGGAGTGAGTGGGGCAGTGGCAGTATTTTGGGGAGTGAGTGGGGCAGTGGCAGTATTTTGGGGAGTGAGTGGGGCAGTGGCAGTATTTTGGGGAGTGAGTGGGGCAGTGGCAGTATTTTGGGGAGTGAGTGGGGCAGTGGCAGTATTTTGGGGAGTGAGTGGGGCAGTGGCAGTATTTTGGGGAGTGAGTGGGGCAGTGGCAGTATTTTGGGGAGTGAGTGGGGCAGTGGCAGTATTTTGGGGAGTGAGTGGGGCAGTGGCAGTATTTTGGGGAGTGAGTGGGGCAGTGGCAGTATTTTGGGGAGTGAGTGGAGCAGTGGCAGTATTTTGGGGAGTGAGTGGGGCAGTGGCAGTATTTTGGGGAGTGAGTGGGGCAGTGGCAGTATTTTGGGGAGTGAGTGGGGCAGTGGCAGTATTTTGGGGAGTGAGTGGGGCAGTGGCAGTATTTTGGGGAGTGAGTGGGGCAGTGGCAGTATTTTGGGGAGTGAGTGGGGCAGTGGCAGTATTTTGGGGAGTGAGTGGGGCAGTGGCAGTATTTTGGGGCGTGAGTGGGGCAGTGGCAGTATTTTGGGGAGTGAGTGGGCCAGTGGCAGTATTTTGGGGAGTGAGTGGGCCAGTGGCAGTATTTTGGGGATTGATCCAGGGCTATGGGGAGTGAGTGGGGCAGTGGCAGTATTTTGGGGAGTGAGTGGGGCAGTGGCAGTATTTTGGGGAGTGAGTGGGGCAGTGGCAGTATTTTGGGGAGTGAGTGAGGCAGTGGCAGTATTTTGGGGAGTGAGTGAGGCAGTGGCAGTATTTTGGGGAGTGAGTGGGGCAGTGGCAGTATTTTGGGGAGTGAGTGAGGCAGTGGCAGTATTTTGGGGAGTGAGTGGGGCAGTGGCAGTATTTTGGGGAGTGATACAGGGCTGTGGCAGTATTTTGGGGAATGAGTGGGGCAGTGGCAGTATTTTGGGGAGTGAGTGGGGCAGTGGCAGTATTTTGGGGAGTGAGTGGGGCAGTGGCAGTATTTTGGGGGTTGATGCAGGGCGATGGGGAGTGAGTGGGGCAGTGACAGTATTTTGGGGATTGATACAGGGCTGTGGGGAGTGAGTGGGACAGTGGCAGTATTTTGGGGAGTGATACAGGGCTGTGGCAGAATTTTGGGGAGTGAGTGGGGCAGTGGCAGTATTTTGGGGATTGATACAGGGCTATGGGGAGTGAGTGGGGCAGTGGCAGTATTTTGGGGAGTGAGTGGGGCAGTGGCAGTATTTTGGGGAGTGATACAGGGCTGTGGCAGTATTTTGGGGAGTGAGTGGGGCAGTGGCAGTATTTTGGGGAGTGAGTGGGGCAGTGGCAGTATTTTGGGGAGTGAGTGGGGCAGTGGCAGTATTTTGGGGATTGATACAGGGCTGTGGGGAGTGAGTGGGGCAGTGGCAGTATTTTGGGGAGTGATACAGGGCTGTGGCAGTATTTTGGGGAGTGAGTGGGGCAGTGGCAGTATTTTGGGGAGTGAGTGGGGCAGTGGCAGTATTTTGGGGAGTGAGTGAGGCAGTGGCAGTATTTTGGGGAGTGAGTGGGGCAGTGGCAGTATTTTGGGGAGTGAGTGGGGCAGTGGCAGTATTTTGGGGAGTGAGTGGGGCAGTGGCAGTATTTTGGGGAGTGAGTGGGGCAGTGGCAGTATTTTGGGGAGTGAGTGGGGCAGTGGCAGTATTTTGGGGAGTGAGTGGGGCAGTGGCAGTATTTTGGGGAGTGAGTGGGGCAGTGGCAGTATTTTGGGGAGTGAGTGGGGCAGTGGCAGTATTTTGGGGAGTGAGTGGGGCAGTGGCAGTATTTTGGGGAGTGAGTGGGGCAGTGGCAGTATTTTGGGGAGTGAGTGGGGCAGTGGCAGTATTTTGGGGAGTGAGTGGAGCAGTGGCAGTATTTTGGGGAGTGAGTGGGGCAGTGGCAGTATTTTGGGGAGTGAGTGGGGCAGTGGCAGTATTTTGGGGAGTGAGTGGGGCAGTGGCAGTATTTTGGGGAGTGAGTGGGGCAGTGGCAGTATTTTGGGGAGTGAGTGGGGCAGTGGCAGTATTTTGGGGAGTGAGTGGGGCAGTGGCAGTATTTTGGGGAGTGAGTGGGGCAGTGGCAGTATTTTGGGGCGTGAGTGGGGCAGTGGCAGTATTTTGGGGAGTGAGTGGGCCAGTGGCAGTATTTTGGGGAGTGAGTGGGCCAGTGGCAGTATTTTGGGGATTGATCCAGGGCTATGGGGAGTGAGTGGGGCAGTGGCAGTATTTTGGGGAGTGAGTGGGGCAGTGGCAGTATTTTGGGGAGTGAGTGGGGCAGTGGCAGTATTTTGGGGAGTGAGTGAGGCAGTGGCAGTATTTTGGGGAGTGAGTGAGGCAGTGGCAGTATTTTGGGGAGTGAGTGGGGCAGTGGCAGTATTTTGGGGAGTGAGTGAGGCAGTGGCAGTATTTTGGGGAGTGAGTGGGGCAGTGGCAGTATTTTGGGGAGTGAGTGAGGCAGTGGCAGAATTTTGGGGAGTGAGTGGGGCAGTGGCAGTATTTTGGGGAGTGATACAGGGCTGTGGCAGTATTTTGGGGAATGAGTGGGGCAGTGGCAGTATTTTGGGGAGTGAGTGGGGCAGTGGCAGTATTTTGGGGAGTGAGTGGGGCAGTGGCAGTATTTTGGGGGTTGATGCAGGGCGATGGGGAGTGAGTGGGGCAGTGACAGTATTTTGGGGATTGATACAGGGCTGTGGGGAGTGAGTGGGACAGTGGCAGTATTTTGGGGAGTGATACAGGGCTGTGGCAGAATTTTGGGGAGTGAGTGGGGCAGTGGCAGTATTTTGGGGATTGATACAGGGCTATGGGGAGTGAGTGGGGCAGTGGCAGTATTTTGGGGAGTGAGTGGGGCAGTGGCAGTATTTTGGGGAGTGATACAGGGCTGTGGCAGTATTTTGGGGAGTGAGTGGGGCAGTGGCAGTATTTTGGGGAGTGAGTGGGGCAGTGGCAGTATTTTGGGGAGTGAGTGGGGCAGTGGCAGTATTTTGGGGATTGATACAGGGCTGTGGGGAGTGAGTGGGGCAGTGGCAGTATTTTGGGGAGTGATACAGGGCTGTGGCAGTATTTTGGGGAGTGAGTGGGGCAGTGGCAGTATTTTGGGGAGTGAGTGGGGCAGTGGCAGTATTTTGGGGAGTGAGTGAGGCAGTGGCAGTATTTTGGGGAGTGAGTGGGGCAGTGGCAGTATTTTGGGGAGTGAGTGGGGCAGTGGCAGTATTTTGGGGATTGATACAGGGCTGTGGGGAGTGAGTGGGGCAGTGGCAGTATTTTGGGGAGTGATACAGGGCTGTGGCAGTATTTTGGGGTGTGAGTGGGGCAGTGGCAGTATTTTGGGGAGTGAGTGGGGCAGTGGCAGTAGTTTGGGGAGTGAGTGACGCAGTGGCAGTATTTTGGGGAGTGAGTGGGACAGTGGCAGTATTTTAGGGAGTGAGTGGGGCAGTGGCAGTATTTTGGGGAGTGAGTGGGGCAGTGGCAGTATTTTGGGGAGTGAGTGAGGCAGTGGTAGTACTTTGGGGAGTGAGTGGGGCAGTGGCAGTATTTTGGGGATTGATACAGGGCTATGGGGAGTGAGTGGGGCAGTGGCAGTATTTTGGGGAATGAGTGGGGCAGTGGCAGTATTTTGGGGATTGATACAGGGCTATGGGGAGTGAGTGGGGCAGTGGCAGTATTTTGGGGAGTGAGTGGGGCAGTGGCAGTATTTTGGGGATTGATACAGGGCTATGGGGAGTGAGTGGGGCAGTGGCAGTATTTTGGGGAGTGAGTGGGGCAGTGGCAGTATTTTGGGGAGTGAGTGGGGCAGTGGCAGTATTTTGGGGAGTGAGTGGGGCAGTGGCAGTATTTTGGGGAGTGAGTGGGGCAGTGGCAGTATTTTGGGGAGTGAGTGGGGCAGTGGCAGTATTTTGGGGAGTGAGTGGGGCAGTGGCAGTATTTTGGGGAGTGAGTGAGGCAGTGGCAGTATTTTGGGGAGTGAGTGGGGCAGTGGCAGTATTTTGGGGAGTGAGTGGGGCAGTGGCAGTATTTTGGGGAGTGAGTGGGGCAGTGGCAGTATTTTGGGGAGTGAGTGGGGCAGTGGCAGTATTTTGGGGAGTGAGTGGGGCAGTGGCAGTATTTTGGGGAGTGAGTGGGGCAGTGGCAGTATTTTGGGGAGTGAGTGGGGCAGTGGCAGTATTTTGGGGAGTGAGTGGGGCAGTGGCAGTATTTTGGGGAGTGAGTGGGGCAGTGGCAGTATTTTGGGGAGT
Organism: Heterodontus francisci; assembly: GCF_036365525.1. NCBI lineage: Eukaryota > Metazoa > Chordata > Chondrichthyes > Heterodontiformes > Heterodontidae > Heterodontus > Heterodontus francisci. Next base: position 612,648 of record NW_027141321.1, read on the forward strand.
GAGTGGGGCAGTGGCAGTATTTTGGGGAGTGAGTGGGGCAGTGGCAGTATTTTGGGGAGTGAGTGGGGCAGTGGCAGTATTTTGGGGAGTGAGTGGGGCAGTGGCAGTATTTTGGGGAGTGAGTGGGCCAGTGGCAGTATTTTGGGGATTGATCCAGGGCTATGGGGAGTGAGTGGGGCAGTGGCAGTATTTTGGGGAGTGAGTGGGGCAGTGGCAGTATTTTGGGGAGTGAGTGGGGCAGTGGCAGTATTTTGGGGAGTGAGTGAGGCAGTGGCAGTATTTTGGGGAGTGAGTGGGGCAGTGGCAGTATTTTGGGGAGTGAGTGGGGCAGTGGCAGTATTTTGGGGAGTGAGTGTGGCAGTGGCAGTATTTTGGGGATTGATACAGGGCTATGGGGAGTGAGTGGGGCAGTGGCAGTATTTTGGGGAGTGAGTGGGGCAGTGGCAGTATTTTGGGGATTGATACAGGGCTATGGGGAGTGAGTGGGGCAGTGGCAGTATTTTGGGGAGTGAGTGGGGCAGTGGCAGTATTTTGGGGAGTGAGTGAGGCAGTGGCAGTATTTTGGGGAGTGAGTGAGGCAGTGGCAGTATTTTGGGGAGTGAGTTTGGCAGTGGCAGTATTTTGGGGAGTGAGTGGGGCAGTGGCAGTATTTTGGGGAGTGAGTGGGGCAGTGGCAGTATTTTGGGGAGTGAGTGGGGCAGTGGCAGTATTTTGGGGAGTGAGTGGGGCAGTGGCAGTATTTTGGGGAGTGAGTGGGGCAGTGGCAGTATTTTGGGGAGTGAGTGGGGCAGTGGCAGTATTTTGGGGAGTGAGTGAGGCAGTGGCAGTATTTTGGGGAGTGAGTGGGGCAGTGGCAGTATTTTGGGGAGTGAGTGGGGCAGTGGCAGTATTTTGGGGAGTGAGTGGGGCAGTGGCAGTATTTTGGGGGGTGAGTGGGGCAGTGGCAGTATTTTGGGTAGTTAGTGGGGCCGTGGCAGTATTTTGGGGAGTGAGTGAGGCAGTGGCAGTATTTTGGGGAGTGAGTGAGGCAGTGGCAGTATTTTGGGGAGTGAATGGGGCAGTGGCAGTATTTTGGGGAGTGAGTGAGGCAGTGGCAGTGTTTTGGGGAGTGAGTGGGGCAGTGGCAGTATTTTGGGGAGTGATACAGGGCTGTGGAGAGTGAGTGGGGCTGTGGCAGTATTTTGGGGAGTGAGTGGGGCAGTGGCAGTATTTTGGGGAGTGAGTGGGTCAGTGGCAGTATTTTGGGGAGTGAGTGGGGCAGTGGCAGTCCTTTGGGGAGTGAGTGGGGCAGTGGCATTATTTTGGGGAGTGAGTGGGGCAGTGGCAGTATTTTGGGGATTGATACAGGGCTGTGGGGAGTGAGTGGGGCAGTGGCAGTATTTTGGGGATTGATACAGGGCTATGGGGAGTGAGTGGGGCAGTGACATTATTTTGGGGATTGATACAGGGCTGTGGGGAGTGAGTGGGGCAGTGGCAGTATTTTGGGGAGTGATACAGGGCTGTGGCAGTATTTTGGGGAGTGAGTGGGGCAGTGGCAGTATTTTGGGGATTGATGCAGGGCTATGGGGAGTGAGTGGGGCTGTGGCAGTATTTTGGGGAGTGACTGGGGCAGTGGCAGTATTTTGGGGAGTGAGTGGGGCAGTGGCAGTATTTTGGGGAGTGAGTGAGGCAGTGGCAGTGTTTTGGGGAGTGAGTGGGGCAGTGGCAGTATTTTGGGGAGTGATACAGGGCTGTGGAGAGTGAGTGGGGCTGTGGCAGTATTTTGGGGAGTGAGTGGGGCAGTGGCAGTATTTTGGGGAGTGAGTGGGGCAGTGGCAGTATTTTGGGGAGTGAGTGGGTCAGTGGCAGTATTTTGGGGAGTGAGTGGGGCAGTGGCAGTATTTTGGGGAGTGAGTGGGGCAGTGGCAGTATTTTGGGGAGTGAGTGGGGCAGTGGCAGTATTTTGGGGGTTGATACAGGGCTATGGGGAGTGAGTGGGGCAGTGACAGTATTTTGGGGATTGATACAGGGCTGTGGGGAGTGAGTGGGGCAGTGGCAGTATTTTGGGGAGTGAATCAGGGCTGTGGCAGTATTTTGGGGAGTGAGTGGGGCAGTGGCAGTATTTTGGGGATTGATACAGGGCTTTGGGGAGTGAGTGGGGCTGTGGCAGTATTTTGGGGAGTGAGTGGGGCAGTGGCACTATTTTGGGGAGTGAGTGGGGCAGTGGCTGTATTTTGGGGAGTGAGTGGGGCAGTGGCTATATTTTGGAAAGTGAGTGGGGCAGTGGCAGTATTTTGGGGAGTGAGTGGGGCAGTGGCAGTATTTTGGGGAGTGAGTGAGGCAGTGGCAGTGTTTTGGGGAGTGAGTGGGGCAGTGGCACTATTTTGGGGAGTGAGTGGGGCAGTGGCACTATTTTGGGGAGTGAGTGGGGCAGTGGCTGTATTTTGGGGAGTGAGTGGGGCAGTGGCTATATTTTGGAAAGTGAGTGGGGCAGTGGCAGTATTTTGGGGAGTGAGTGGGGCAGTGGCAGTATTTTGGGGAGTGAGTGAGGCAGTGGCTGTATTTTGGGGAGTGAGTGGGGCAGTGGCAGTATTTTGGGGAGTGAGTGGGGCAGTGGCAGTATTTTGGGGAGTGAGTGGGGCAGTGGCAGTATTTTGGGGAGTGAGTGGGTCAGTGGCAGTATTTTGGGGAGTGAGTGGGGCAGTGGCAGTATTTTGGGGAGTGAGTGGGGCAGTGGCAGTATTTTGGGGAGTGGGTTGGGCAGTGGCAGTATTTTGGGGATTGATACAGGTCTGTGGGGAGTGAGTGGGGCAGTGGCAGTATTTTGGGGATTGATACAGGGCTATGGGGAGTGAGTGGGGCAGTGACAGTATTTTGGGGATTGATACAGGGCTGTGGGGAGTGAGTGGGGCAGTTGCAGTATTTTGGGGAGTGATACAGGGCTGTGGCAGTATTTTGGGGAGTGAGTGGGGCATTGGGAGTATTTTGGGGAGTGAGTGGGGCAGTGGCAGTATTTTGGGGAGTGAGTGGGGCAGTGGCAGTATTTTGGGGATTGATCCAGGGCTATGGGGAGTGAGTGGGGCAGTGGCAGTATTTTGGGGATTGATGCAGGGCTGTGGGGAGTGAGTGGGGCAGTGGCAGTATTTTTTGGATTGATACAGGGCTATGGAGAGTGAGTGGGGCAGTGGCAGTATTTTGGGGAGTGATACAGGGCTGTGGCAGTATTTGGGGAGTGAGTGGGGCAGTGGCAGTATTTTGGGGATTGATACAGGGCTATGGGGAGTGAGTGGGGCAGTGGCAGAATTTTGGGGATTGATACAGGGCTATGGAGAGTGAGTGGGGCAGTGGCAGTATTTTGGGGAGTGATACAGGGCAGTGGCAGTATTTTGGGGAGTGAGTGGGGCAGTGGCAGTATTTTGGGGAGTGAGTGGGGCAGTGGCAGTATTTTGGGGAGTGAGTGGGGCAGTGGCAGTATTTTGGGGATTGATCCAGGGCTATGGGGAGTGAGTGGGGCAGTGGCAGTATTTTGGGGAGTGAGTGGGGCAGTGGCACTATTTTGGGGAGTGAGTGGGGCAGTGGCAGTATTTTGGGGATTGATACATGGCTGTGGGGAGTGAGTGGGGCAGTGGCAGTATTTTGGGGAGTGATACAGGGCTGTGGCAGTATTTTGGGGAGTGAGTGGGGCTGTGGCAGTATTTTGGGGAGTGAGTGGGGCAGTGGCAGTATTTTGGGGAGTGAGTGGGGCAGTGGCAGTATTTTGGGGAGTGAGTGGGGCAGTGGCAGTATTTTGGGGAGTGAGTGGGGCAGTGGCAGTATTTTGGGGAGTGAGTGGGCAGTGGCAGTATTTTGGGGAGTGAGTGGGGCAGTGGCAGTATTTTGGGGATTGATACAGGGCTATGGGGAGTGAGTGGGGCAGTGGCAGTATTTTGGGGATTGAACCAGGGCTATGGGGAGTGAGTGGGGCAGTGGCAGTATTTTGGGGATTGATCCAAAGCTATGGGGAGTGAGTGGGGCAGTGGCAGTATATTGGGGATTGATACATGGCTGTGGGGAGTGAGTGGGGCAGTGGCAGTATTTTGGGGAGTGATACAGGGCTGTGGCAGTATTTTGGGGAGTGAGTGGGGCAGTGGCAGTAGTTTGGGGAGTGAGTGGGGCAGTGGCAGTATTTTGGGGAGTGAGTGGGGCAGTGGCAGTATTTTGGGGAGTGAGTGGGGCAGTGGCAGTATATTGGGGATTGATACATGGCTGTGGGGAGTGAGTGGGGCAGTGGCAGTATTTTGGGGAGTGATACAGGGCTGTGGCAGTATTTTGGGGAGTGAGTGGGGCTGTGGCAGTATTTTGGGGAGTGAGTGGGGCAGTGGCAGTATTTTGGGGAGTGAGTGGGGCAGTGGCAGTATTTTGGGGAGTGAGTGAGGCAGTGGCAGTTTTTTGGGGAGTGAGTGGGGCAGTGGCAGTATTTTGGGGAGTGAGTGGGGCAGTGGCAGTATTTTGGGGATTGATCCAGGGCTATGGGGAGTGAGTGGGGCAGTGGCAGTATTTTGGGGAGTGAGTGGGGCAGTGGCAGTATTTTGGGGATTGATACAGGGCTATGGGGAGTGAGTGGGGCAGTGGCAGTATTTTTGGGGATTGATCCAGGGCTATGGGGAGTGAGTGGGGGAGTGAGTGGGGCAGTGGCAGTATTTTGGGGATTGATACAGGGCTATGGGGAGTGAGTGGGGCAGTGGCAGTATTTTGGGGAGTGAGTGGGGCAGTGGCAGTATTTTGGAGAGTGAGTGGGGCAGTGGCAGTATTTTGGGGATTGATCCAGGGCTATGGGGAGTGAGTGAGGCAGTGGCAGTATTTTGGGGAGTGAGTGAGGCAGTGGCAGTATTTTGGGGAGTGAGTGGGGCAGTGGCAGTATTTTGGGGATTGATCCAGGACTATGGGGAGTGAGTGGGGCAGTGGCAGTGTTTTGGGGAGTGAGTGGGGCAGTGGCAGTAGTTTGGCCATTGATACAGGGCTGTGGGGAGTGAGTGGGGCAGTGGCAGTGTTTTGGGGAGTGAGTGGGGCAGTGGCAGTAGTTTGGGGAGTGAGTGGGGCAGTGGCAGTAGTTTGGGGAGTGAGTGGGGCAGTGGCAGTATTTTGGGGAGTGAGTGGGGCAGTGGCAGTAGTTTGAGGAGTGAGTGGGGCAGTGGCAGTGTTTTGGGGAGTGAGTGGGGCAGTGGCAGTATTTTGGGGATTGATACAGGGCTATGGGGAGTGAGTGGGGCAGTGGCAGTATTTTTGGGGATTGATCCAGGGCTATGGGGAGTGAGTGGGGCAGTGGCCGTATTTTGGGGATTGATACAGGGCTATGGGGAGTGAGTGGGGCAGTGGCAGTATTTTGGGGAGTGAGTGGGGCAGTGGCAGTATTTTGGAGAGTGAGTGGGGCAGTGGCAGTATTTTGGGGATTGATCCAGGGCTATGGGGAGTGAGTGGGGCAGTGGCAGTATTTTGGGGAGTGAGTGAGGCAGTGGCAGTATTTTGGGGAGTGAGTGGGGCAGTGGCAGTATTTTGGGGATTGATCCAGGACTATGGGGAGTGAGTGGGGCAGTGGCAGTGTTTTGGGGAGTGAGTGGGGCAGTGGCAGTGTTTTGGGGAGTGAGTGGGGCAGTGGCAGTGTTTTGAGGAGTGAGTGGGGCAGTGGCAGTGTTTTGGGGAGTGAGTGGGGCAGTGGCAGTGTTTTGAGGAGTGAGTGGGGCAGTGGCAGTATTTTGGGGAGTGAGTGGGGCAGTGGCAGTGTTTTGAGGAGTGAGTGGGGCAGTGGCAGTATTTTGGGGAGTGAGTGGGGCAGTGGCAGTATTTTGGGGAGTGAGTGGGGCAGTGGCAGTAGTTTGGCCATTGATACAGGGCTATGGGGAGTGAGTGGGGCAGTGGCAGTATTTTGGCCATTGATACAGGGCTGTGGGGAGTGAGTGGTGCAGTGGCAGTATTTTGGAGAGTGAATGGGGCAGTGGCAGTATTTTGGGGATTGATACAGGGCTTTGGGGAGTGAGTGGGGCAGTGGCAGTAGTTTGGCCATTGATACAGGGCTATGGGGAGTGAGTGGGGCAGTGGCAGTAGTTTGGCCATTGATACAGGGCTGTGGGGAGTGAGTGGGGCAGTGGCAGTAGTTTGGCCATTGATACAGGGCTGTGGGGAGTGAGTGGGGCAGTGGCAGTATTTTGGGGAGTGAGTGGGGCAGTGGCAGTATTTTGGGGATTGATCCAGGGCTATGGGGAGTGAGTGGGGCAGTGGCAGTATTTTGGGGAGTGAGTGGGGCAGTGGCAGTATTTTGGGGATTGATACAGGGCTATGGGGAGTGAGTGGGGCAGTGGCAGTATTTTTGGGGATTGATCCAGGGCTATGGGGAGTGAGTGGGGCAGTGGCAGTATTTTGGGGATTGATACAGGGCTATGGGGAGTGAGTGGGGCAGTGGCAGTATTTTGGGGAGTGAGTGGGGCAGTGGCAGTATTTTGGAGAGTGAGTGGGGCAGTGGCAGTATTTTGAGGATTGATCCAGGGCTATGGGGAGTGAGTGGGGCAGTGGCAGTATTTTGGGGAGTGAGTGAGGCAGTGGCAGTATTTTGGGGAGTGAGTGGGGCAGTGGCAGTATTTTGGGGATTGATCCAGGACTATGGGGAGTGAGTGGGGCAGTGGCAGTGTTTTGGGGAGTGAGTGGGGCAGTGGCAGTAGTTTGGCCATTGATACAGGGCTGTGGGGAGTGAGTGGGGCAGTGGCAGTGTTTTGGGGAGTGAGTGGGGCAGTGGCAGTAGTTTGGGGAGTGAGTGGGGCAGTGGCAGTAGTTTGGGGAGTGAGTGGGGCAGTGGCAGTATTTTGGGGAGTGAGTGGGGCAGTGGCAGTAGTTTGAGGAGTGAGTGGGGCAGTGGCAGTGTTTTGGGGAGTGAGTGGGGCAGTGGCAGTATTTTGGGGATTGATACAGGGCTATGGGGAGTGAGTGGGGCAGTGGCAGTATTTTTGGGGATTGATCCAGGGCTATGGGGATTGAGTGGGGCAGTGGCAGTATTTTGGGGATTGATACAGGGCTATGGGGAGTGAGTGGGGCAGTGGCAGTATTTTGGGGAGTGAGTGGGGCAGTGGCAGTATTTTGGAGAGTGAGTGGGGCAGTGGCAGTATTTTGGGGATTGATCCAGGGCTATGGGGAGTGAGTGGGGCAGTGGCAGTATTTTGGGGAGTGAGTGAGGCAGTGGCAGTATTTTGGGGAGTGAGTGGGGCAGTGGCAGTATTTTGGGGATTGATCCAGGACTATGGGGAGTGAGTGGGGCAGTGGCAGTGTTTTGGGGAGTGAGTGGGGCAGTGGCAGTGTTTTGGGGAGTGAGTGGGGCAGTGGCAGTGTTTTGAGGAGTGAGTGGGGCAGTGGCAGTGTTTTGGGGAGTGAGTGGGGCAGTGGCAGTGTTTTGAGGAGTGAGTGGGGCAGTGGCGGTATTTTGGGGAGTGAGTGGGGCAGTGGCAGTGTTTTGAGGAGTGAGTGGGGCAGTGGCAGTATTTTGGGGAGTGAGTGGGGCAGTGGCAGTATTTTGGGGAGTGAGTGGGGCAGTGGCAGTAGTTTGGCCATTGATACAGGGCTATGGGGAGTGAGTGGGGCAGTGGCAGTATTTTGGCCATTGATACAGGGCTGTGGGGAGTGAGTGGGGCAGTGGCAGTATTTTGGGGAGTGAATGGGGCAGTGGCAGTATTTTGGGGATTGATACAGGGCTTTGGGGAGTGAGTGGGGCAGTGGCAGTAGTTTGGCCATTGATACAGGGCTATGGGGAGTGAGTGGGGCAGTGGCAGTATTTTGGGGAGTGAGTGAGGCAGTGGCAGTATTTTGGGGAGTGAGTGGGGCAGTGGCAGTATTTTGGGGATTGATCCAGGACTATGGGGAGTGAGTGGGGCAGTGGCAGTGTTTTGGGGAGTGAGTGGGGCAGTGGCAGTGTTTTGGGGAGTGAGTGGGGCAGTGGCAGTGTTTTGAGGAGTGAGTGGGGCAGTGGCAGTGTTTTGGGGAGTGAGTGGGGCAGTGGCAGTGTTTTGAGGAGTGAGTGGGGCAGTGGCAGTATTTTGGGGAGTGAGTGGGGCAGTGGCAGTGTTTTGAGGAGTGAGTGGGGCAGTGGCAGTATTTTGGGGAGTGAGTGGGGCAGTGGCAGTATTTTGGGGAGTGAGTGGGGCAGTGGCAGTAGTTTGGCCATTGATACAGGGCTATGGGGAGTGAGTGGGGCAGTGGCAGTATTTTGGCCATTGATACAGGGCTGTGGGGAGTGAGTGGGGCAGTGGCAGTATTTTGGGGAGTGAATGGGGCAGTGGCAGTATTTTGGGGATTGATACAGGGCTTTGGGGAGTGAGTGGGGCAGTGGCAGTAGTTTGGCCATTGATACAGGGCTATGGGGAGTGAGTGGGGCAGTGGCAGTAGTTTGGCCATTGATACAGGGCTGTGGGGAGTGAGTGGGGCAGTGGCAGTAGTTTGGCCATTGATACAGGGCTGTGGGGAGTGAGTGGGGCAGTGGCAGTAGTTTGGCCATTGATACAGGGCTGTGGGGAGTGAGTGGGGCAGTGGCAGTATTTTGGCCATTGATACAGTGCCACTCCTGCCCATGCTCTGCTGCATCCAAATGTCAGTGAGTTTCAGTGCTGTAACTGCACATCGGAAAGTAGAGCCAGGTGAACAATTGTGGTTTCTCTCTTTCAGGCTGGATGATTGATCAGAGATATATTTTCATCTTGCAGAAGTGTCTGCCTGCCCTCAGCCTTCTGCATACAGTCAAGTAAGTGACAAAAACGCCCACCGCTGTTTGTATCCCCCACTTCAGTATATATAGTGGAGCCCCAGTCTCTCCGATCTTGATGTTCCTGTGTCCCAAGTCTGGATGTTATTATTTTTATATATTTAGAGATACAGCACTGAAACGGGCCCTTTGGCCCACCAAGTCAGTGCCGACCAACAACCACCCATTTATATTAATCCCATATTCCCTACCACATCCCCACAGTTTTCCTCCCACCTACCTACACTAGGGGAAATTTACAATGGCCAATTTACCCATTGACCTGCAAGTCTTTGGCTGTGGGAGGAAACCAGAACACCTGGTAAAAACCCACACAGTCACTTGCAAACTCCACACAGGCAGTACCCAGAACTGAACCCGGGTCGCTGGAGCTGAGAGGCAGCAGCACTAATCACTGTGCCATCCTTTAACATTCCAGTCTGGATGTTACTGTGTCACTTGTCTGGATGTTAGTTTGTCTCCAGTCCCGACGTTGCTGTGTCTCCCGTCCCGACATTGCTGTGTCCCCAGTTACAGGGGTCTAGAAGCGAGAGAGGGAAGCTCCAGCCGTGGGATTGAATTAAAGTTAGGGAGATGTGAGAGAACAAACTAAGGGAGTCCGAAAGAATGAAGAGGGTGGAAATGGTATGGCCAAGGCTCTAAAGAAATGAAAGTGAGGCAGGGATTGGTGGTAACATTTAATTGTAAATGACTGAAAAGTGCTTTCCTGCATAACATGAGGGTGGAGGCCACACTGCAGAGCATGCTGACCATTGCATGGCTGTTCCAATAGAACTCATACCTGGATCATTGAGTGAGTGTGACTTTATTACAAGGTGTTTCATGCATTCCAAACCTGGGTTGTGTACCTCTCTCTCTCTTTGTCCCCTCTTTTCTCTCCATTTGTGCACTCTGTTCTCCCCTCTCTCTTGCTCTCTCCCTCTTTTCCCTCTGTCTCTGCTCCCTTCTCCCTCTCCTCCCTCTTCTCCTCCCTCTCCCGCTGTGCACTCTGCTCTCCTCCTTCTCTCTGTCTGCTCGATGTCTGAAGACAAGGTAACATTCTGATTCCAAATTGAGTAGAGTTGTGAACATCCGACAAATAGAACCATAGAGAAATTACTGCACAGGGGGAGGCCATTCAGCCCATCGTGTCTGCACCATCCGAGAAAAACCCGCCGCGCCATCGAATCCCACCTTCCAGCACCTGGTCCATAGCCTTGCCGGTTACAGCACTTCAGGTGCATGTCCAGGTACCTTTGAAAAGAATTGAGGGTTTCTGCCTCCACCACTGATCCGGTCAGTGAATTCCAGACTCCCACCGCCCTCTGGGTGAAAACATTTTTCCTCATGTCCCCTCTAATCCTTCTACCAATCACCTTAAATCTGTTCCCCCTGGTAATTGACCTCTCCGCCAGGGGAAACAGGTCCTTCCTGTCTACTCTGTCTAGGCCCCTCATAATTTTGTACACCTCAATTAAGTCACCCCTCAGCCTCCTCCGTTCTAAGGAAAACAACCCTCGCCTATCCAATCTTTCCTCGTAGCTGCAACTTTCAATCCCTGGCAACATTCTTGTCAATCTCCTCTGTACTCTCTCCAGAGCAATTCTGTCCTTCCTGTAATGTGGTGACCAGAACTGTACACAATACTCCAGCTGTGGCCTCACCAGCATTTTATACAGTTCCAGCATTACATCCCTGCTTTTGTATTCCATACCTCGGCCAATAAAGGAAAGCATTCCATATGCCTTCTTCACCACTCTATCTACCTGTCCTGCCACCTTCAGGGACCTGTGGACATGTACTCCAAGGTCTCTCACTTCTTCTACCCCTCTCAATACCCTCCCGTTTATTGTGTATTCTCTCGCTTTGTTTGCCCTCCCCAAATACATTACCTCACACTTCTCTGGATTGAATTCTATTTGCCACTTATCCGCCCACTCAACCAAACCATTGATATCATTCTGGAATCTACAGCTATCCTCTTCACTATCAACTACGCGGCCAATTTTTGTGCCATCAGCAAATTTCCCAATCATGCCTCCCAGATTTAAGCGCTCATCATGAATATATACCACAAACAGCAAGGGACCCAACACTGAGCCCTGTGGAACACCACTGGAAACAGCTTTCCTTCCGCAAAAACATCCGTCAACTACTACCCTTTGTTTCCTGTCCCTGAGTTAATTCTGATCCAACCTGCCACATTCCCCTGTATCCCATGGGCTTTCATTTTACTGACCAGTCTGCCATGTGGGACCTTGTCAAATGCCTTATTAAATCCATGTAGATCACATCCACTGCACTACCTTCATCAATCCTCCTTGGTATTTCCTCAAAAAACTCAATCAAGTTAGTAAGACGTGACCTTCCCTTAACAAATCCATGCTGACTATCCCTGATTAATCCGTGTCTTTCTAAGTGGCAGTTTATTCTGTTCCTCAGAATAGATTCGAACAATTTACCCACCACCGAGGTCAGATTGACTGGCCTATAATTATTTGGCCTATCTCTCACACCCTTTTTAAACAATGGTACAACGTTTGCAGATCTCCAATCATCTGGCACCTCGCCTGTATCGAGTGAGGATTTGAAGATGATCCTCAGCACATCCGCTATTTCCTCCCTGACTTCCTTTAACAACCTGGGATGTAATCCATCCGGCCCTGGCAACTTATCCATTTTCAAAGATGTGAGGCCCTCTAGTATTTCCACTCTCATTATGCCTATTGTATCGAATATTTCACACTCCTCCTATGATGGATTGGGAAACGTTACTTAAAGGGATGACAGTGGATAGGCAATGGCAAACATTTAAAGAGCACATGGATGAATTGCAACAATTGTTTATCCCTGTCTGGCGCAAAAGTAAAACGGGAAAGGTAGCCAAACCATGGCTTACAAGGGAAATTAGAGATAGCATTAGATCCAAGAAAGAGGCATATAAATTTGCCAGAAAAACAACAGACCTGAGAATTGGGAGAAGTTTAGAATTCAGCAAAGGAGGACCAAGGGATTGATTAAGAAGGGGAAAATAGAGTACGAGAGCAAGCTTGCGGGGAACATAAAAACTGACTGTAAAAGTTTCTATAGGTATGTGAAGAGGAAAAGATTGGTAAAGACAAATGTAGGTCCCTTACAGTCAGAAACAGGAGAATTTATTATGGGGAATAAAGAAATGGCTGACCAACTAAATGCATACTTTGGTTCTGTCTTCACAAAGGAGGACACAAATATCGTACCAGAAATGTTGGGGAACACAGGGCTTAGTGAGAGAGAGGAACTGAAGGAAATCAGTATTAGTAGTGAAATGATGTTGGGGAAATTGATGGGATTGAAGGCCGATAAATCCCCAGGGCCTGATGGTATGCGTCCCAGAGTACTAAAGGAAGTGGCCCTAGAAATAGTGGATGCATTGGTGGTCATCTTCCAAGATTCTATAGACTCTGGAACAGTTCCTACAGTTTGGAGGGTAGCTAATGTAACCCCACTATTTAAAAAGGGAGGTAGAGAGAAAGCAGGGAATTATAGACCAGTCAGCCTGACGTCAGTAGTGGGGAAAATTCTCGAGTCCATTATCAAAGATTTTATAGCAGAGCACTTGGAGAACAGAGAATCGGACAGAAGGGAAATCATGCTTGACAAATCTACTAGAATTCTTCGAGGGTGTAACTAGTAGAATTGATGAGGGGGAGCCTGTGGATGTGGTTTATTTGGACTTTCAGAAGGCTTTTGACTAAGTCCCACATAAGAGATTAGCGTGTAAAATTAAAGCGCATGGGATTGGGGGTAGTGTATTGCGATGGATAGAAAATTGGTTGGCAGACAGGAAACAAAGAGTAGGGATAAATGGGTCTTTTTCCGAATGGCAGGCAGTGACTAGTGGGGTACCACAGGGATCAGTGCCAGGACCCCTGGTATTCACAATATGAATGATTTAGATGAGGGAACTAAATGTAAAATCTCCAAATTTGCAGATGACACAAAACTGGGTGGGAGAGTGAATTGTGAGGAGAATGCAGAGAGGCTTCAGGGTGATTTGGATAAGTTGAGTGAGTGGGCTAATGCATGGCAGATGCAGTATAATGTGGATAAATGTGAGGTTATCCACTTTGGTAGCAGAAACAGGAAGGCAGATTATTATCTGAACGGCTGTAAACTGAGAGAGGGGAATATGCAGTGAGACTTGGGTGTTCTCATACACCAGTCGCTGATGGTAAGCATGCAGGTGCAACAGGCGGTAAAAAAGGCAAATGGTATGTTGGCCTTCATAGCGAGAGGATTCGAGTACAGGAGCAGGGATGTCTTGCTGCAAATATACAGGGCCTTGGTGAGGCCACACCTGGAATATTGTGTGCAGTTTTCGTCTCCTTATCTGAGGAAGGATGTTCTTGCTATAGAGGGAGTGCAGCGAAGGTTTACCAGACTGATTCCTGGGATGGCGGGACTGACGTATGAGGAGAGATTGAGTTGGTTAGGATTATATTCACTGGAGTTCAGAAGAGTGAGGGGGGATCTCATAGAAACCGATAAAATTCTAACAGGACCTGACAGGGTAGATGCAGGAAGGATGTTCCCGATGGTGGGGGAGACCAGAACCAGGGGTCACAGTCTAAGGATACGGGGTAAACCTTTCAGGACTGAGATGAGGAGAAATTTCTTCACCCAGAGAGTGGTGAGCCTGTGGAATTCGCTACCACAGAAAGCAGTTGAGGCACATTGTATGTTTTTAAGCAAGAGTTAGATATAGCTCTTGGGTCCAAAGGGATCAAAGGGTATGGGGCGAAAGCGGGAACAGGTTACTGAGTTGGATGATCAGCCATGATCATAATGAATGGCGGAGCAGGCTTGAAGGGCTGAATGACCAACTCCTGCTCCTGTTTTCTATGTTTAACTACAATGCCTCCACCAACCTTCTCCTTTGTGAAGACAAACAAAAAACTCATTAAGAACCCTGCCCACATCTTCTGCATCCATGCATAAGTTCCCTTGTACATCTCTGATCGGCCGTACCCTTTCCTTAGTTATCCTCTTGCTCTTAATGTACTGGTAAAACATCTTTGGGTTTTCCTTGATTTTACCTGCCAGTCGTTTTTCATGTCTTCTCTTTCCTTTTCTAATTTCCTTTTTTTACTTCACCCCTGCGCTTTCTATTCTCCTCTCAGCTTTCTAAAGTATTACGTTTTTTTGTGATGGTCATAAGCTTTCTTTTTCTGCTTTCACTTACCCTGTAAGCTTCTAGATAACCAGGGGTCTGTGAATGAAAACCTGATGAGCCCCAGAATGTTACTGGAGTACAAGAATAAAGGAAGTCTTGCTATAATTGTACAGGGTTTTGATGAGACCACATCTGGAATAGTGTGTGCAGTTTTGGTCTCCATATTTCAGGAAGGATATACTTGCATTGGAGGTGGTACAACAGTGGTTCACTAGATTGGTCCCTGGGATGAGAGGGTTGTCCAGTGCTGAGTAAATTGGGCCGACACTATCTGAGTTTAGAAGAATGAGGGGTGATCTCATTGAAACATATAAGATTCTGAAGATGCTTGGCAGGATCGGCACTGAGATTGTTTCCCCTGCTCGGGGAATCTCAAACACGGGGGGCACAGTCCCAGAATAAGGGGCCAGTGGTTTAGGACTGAGATGAGGAGAAATCCCTTCACTCAGCAGGTTGTGAATCTTTGTAATTCTCGACCCCAGACGGTTGTGGATGCTCCATCATTGAATATAACTAAGGCTGGGATAGACAGATTTTTTTTGACCTCTCAGGGAATTAAGGGATATAGGGAGCGGGTGGGAAAGTGCAGTTGAGGGAGAAGATCATCCAGGATTGTATTGAATGCTGGAGCAGGCCCGAGGGGCCGAATGGCCTATCGCTGCTCCTATTTCTTATGTTCTGTCTTGCAGCCTCTGGAACGTGGGTCTGACAGAAACCACCTTCACTGCATTCATTGCTGTCCTGCGCCAGTGCATCAACCTGAAGTAAGAGACTTATTACTGTGATACACATCGTTCAATACTGGTTATACTGAGTATTATTGCTGGAATGCCGACCCAGCTAAGGGCACAAGCCTGACGTGGTGTATTCAGTTGAAGGGTTATCTAGAGCAGAATGCAAGCCCCTGAGACAGTGTTCTGCCCTCCAGAGTCCATCAGCAGGGCCACAGCTGCTGGTCGAACAATCCCTCAGGTTAATGACCTGTCCCAACGCCTGCTTTATTGAAGCTGACGCTGGTTCCAGTCGCCCACTGCCAAATGCGTCACCTTGCAGCCGAATCGACCCAGAGAGACTCTGCTGACTTTCCAGTACCACACCTGCCCAGCCCACAGCCCCTCTCCCCCAGGAGATCACAATGGTTTTGTGAAAGCCACGCTGCTCTCTCGGGATTTCCCTCTGTAAACCCGTCACGCTGCTCTCTCGGGATTTCCCTCTGTAAACCCGTCACGCTGCTCTCTCGGGATTTCCTTCTGTAAACCCGTCACGCTGCTCTCTCCGTGTTTCTCTATTGAAACCCTTCACACTGCTCTCTTGGGATTTCCCTATGTAAACCCGTCACGCTGCTCTCTCCGTGGGAGGGAGACAGGTTCACACTGGGAGATGGGGACGGGTTCACAATGGGAGATGGGGACGGGTTCACAATGGGAGATGGGGACAGGTTCACAATGGGAGATGGGGACGGGTTCACACTGGGAGATGGGGACGGGTTCACACTGGGAGATGGGGACGGGTTCACAATGGGAGATGGGGACGGGTTCACAATGGGAGATGGGGACGGGTTCACAATGGGAGATGGGGACGGGTTCACAATGGGAGATGGGGACGGGTTCACAATGGGAGATGGGGACAGGTTCACAATGGGAGATGGGGACGGGTTCACAATGGGAGATGGGGACGGGTTCACAATGGGAGATGGGGACGGGTTCACAATGGGAGATGGGGACGGGTTCACAATGGGAGATGGGGACGGGTTCACACTGGGAGATGGGGACGGGTTCACAATGGGAGATGGGGACGGGTTCACAATGGGAGATGGGGACGGGTTCACAATGGGAGATGGGGACGGGTTCACAATGGGAGATGGGGACGGGTTCACAATGGGAGATGGGGACGGGTTCACAATGGGAGATGGGGACGGGTTCACACTGGGAGATGGGGACGGGTTCACACTGGGAGATGGGGACGGGTTCACAATGGGAGATGGGGACGGGTTCACAATGGGAGATGGGGACGGGTTCACAATGGGAGATGGGGACGGGTTCACAATGGGAGGTGTGGACGGGCTCACAATGGGAGGTGGGGGACGGGCTCACAATGGGAGGTGGGGACGGGCTCACACTGGGAGATGGGGGACGGGCTCACACTGGGAGATGGGGACGGGTTCACAATGGGAGATGGGGACGGGTTCACAATGGGAGGTGTGGACGGGTTCACAATGGGAGGTGGGGGACGGGCTCACAATGGGAGGTGGGGACGGGCTCACACTGGGAGGTGGGGACGGGCTCACACTGGGAGGTGGGGACGGGCTCACACTGGGAGGTGGGGACGGGCTCACACTGGGAGGTGGGGACGGGCTCACACTGGGAGGTGGGGACGGGCTCACACTGGGAGGTGGGGACGGGCTCACACTGGGAGGTGGGGACGGGCTCACACTGGGAGATGGGGACGGGTTCACAATGGGAGGTGGGGACGGGTTCACAATGGGAGGTGGGGACGGGCTCACACTGGGAGGTGGGGACGGGCTCACACTGGGAGGTGGGGACGGGCTCACACTGGGAGCTGGGGACGGGCTCACACTGGGAGGTGGGGACGGGCTCACACTGGGAGGTGGGGACGGAGTTCACACTGGCTGGGGCTGATTGAATCTTCTCACCTTTGTTGTATTCCCAGGTCTGTGGTGCTGGACGGGAATCCAATTCCCCGGCAGCCATATCACCTGCTGCTGAGTGAAGACAGTTTGTGAGTAAAGCCCAATGATGAGGGCCTCGCGTACAACGTTATTACTGTAGATACATGTGGTGTGTAATTAAATCTCCAAATCCTTGTATGGATTCATTAATGAAAGAATGACCTCAGTTGCTGGGAAGTTGTTTTAAAGTGTCGACACTGTTGTAATAGGAAATGCAGCAGCCAATTTGCACACAGCAAGCTCCCACAAGCAGTTCTGTTGTCAGTGTTGATTCAGTTAGACATATTGTCCCGGACACTGTATGAGAACTCCACTGTCAGTCCTTCATTAGTGCTGTGGAATGTTTAGCACTCACCTAAACAGGCAGATAGTGTCTTAGTTTAGCATCCCATCTGAAAGACAGCATTACTGACAGTGCGGCACTCCCTCAGTACTGACCCTCCGACAGTGCGGCGCTCCCTCAGTACTGACCCTCCGACAGTGCGGCGCTCCCTCAGCGCTGACCCTCCGACAGTGCGGCACTCCCTCAGTACTGACCCTCCGACAGTGCGGCGCTCCCTCAGTACTGACCCCTCCGACAGTGCGGCGCTCCCTCAGTACTGACCCCTCCGACAGTGCGGCGCTCCCTCAGTACTGACCCCTCCGACAGTGCGGCGCTCCCTCAGTACTGACCCCTCCGACAGTGCGGCGCTCCCTCAGTACTGACCCCTCCGACAGTGCGTGGCTCCCTCAGTACTGACCCCTCCGACAGTGCGGCGCTCCCTCAGTACTGACCCCTCCGACAGTGCGGCACTCCCTCAGTACTGACCCTCCGACAGTGCGGCACTCCCTCAGTACTGCACTGGAAGTGTAAGTTGGGATCATACTCTCATGCCTCAGGAACAGTTTCCGAAGCAGAGCTGCCTTCCTTTGAGCTGAGAGAATCAGACCCACTGAGCCATGGCTGACACTGGATGAGACTATTTTTTCTCTCGATATTCAACACACTACAAGCATTGATTGATTGCGGGGTTTAAGATGATTAAAGGATTCGATCAGGTCGATAGAGAGAAACTATTTCCTCTGGTGGGGGGAGGGGAGTCCAGAACAAGGGGGCAGAACCTTAAAATTGGAGCCAGGCCGTTCAGGGGGTGATGTCAGGAAGCGCTTCTTCACACAAAGGGGAGTGGGAAATTTGGAACTCTCTCCCCCCAAAAAGCTGTGGAGGCTGGGGGAGGGGGGTGGGGTCACTTGAAAATTTCCAAACTGCAATTGATCAATTTTTGTTGGGTTAAGGAGTTTAAGGATTACGGAACCAGAGCGGGGAGATGGGGTTAAAATACAGATCAGCCATGATCTCATTGAATGACAGAACAGGCTCGAGGGGCTGAATGGCCTCCTCTTGTGGATTGGTTGAGGCAAAGTGAACTGACCTGTCTTCCTGCTACAACGGTCTCCGATATTAGCATATAATTCCTTGGTGGCTTATTTTGCAGATTCCAACATGTAACTTTGCGAAACAACAAGATAGATGATGCAGGAGCAAAGCTGATTGGAGAGGCACTATCCACAACGAAAAAATGTAACAGGAACTTGCTGACGTTAAATCTCAGCTACAATCACATCACTGATGTAGGAGCAGCTCACATTGCAGACGTAAGGACGAGAACCCGACACTCGAACTGTAAGACTGCAGCCTCCAAGCACACACGAAAACACTGCAGTCTCTCCCCTCGCACCCCATCACTGACACACACACAAACACACACGGACACACAAACACACACGGACACACAAACACACACGGACACACAAACACACACGGACACACACACACACACGGACACACACACACACACGGACACACACGGACACACACACACACACGGACACACACACACACACACGGACACACACACACGGACACACACACACACACGGACACACACGCGCGCACAGACAGGCGCGCGCACAGACAGGCGCGCGCACAGACAGGCGCGCGCACAGAGACAGAGAGAGAGAGAGACAGAGAGAGAGAGAGACAGAGAGAGAGAGAGACAGAGAGAGAGAGACTTCAGTTTCTCCCCTCGCACCCCATCACACACACACACACATGGGGGAGAAGGTGGTGTCGTAATAATTTCATTGAATTTATAATCTGGAGGTTATCTCTCTCGGGACACGGGTTCTAATGGCAGCAGATGGAATTTAAATTCAATTCATAAATAAAAATGTGGAATTGAAAGCTAGTCTCAGTAATGTTGCCATGAAATTATCATCAATCATAATGCTGCTCCTGCCAATCGAGTCTAAGTCATTGATAAAAATTAAAAACAGATGGTTTCATTTTCTTTCACTGCAGGGGCTGCGTTTGAATCGGACTCTATTGTGGCTTACTCTGGCCTACAATCAAATTGGAGATAGAGGAGCAATTAAAATAGCTGAGGTGAGTGGATTGGGAGTGTGACTGGAATAGCTGAACACAGAGTGACGCTCTGCTCTCAGCAGAAAAGGACAGGACGGGAGATTCCCCCGGGACACAGAGCAGGACGGGAGATTCCCCCGGGACACAGAGCAGGACGGGAGATTCCCCCGGGACACAGAGCAGGATGGGAGATTCCCCCGGGACACAGAGCAGGACGGGAGATTCCCCCGGGACACAGAGCAGGACGGGAGATTCCCCCGGGACACAGAGCAGGACGGGAGATTCCCCCGGGACACAGAGCAGGACGGGAGATTCCCCCGGGACACAGAGCAGGACGGGAGATTCCCCCGGGACACAGAGCAGGACGGGAGTATCCCCGGGACACACAGTGCAGGACGTGAGATTATCCCCGGGACACACAGTGCAGGACGTGAGATTATCCCCGGGACACACAGTGCAGGACGTGAGATTATCCCCGGGACACACAGTGCAAGACGGGAGATTCTCCCCGGGACACACAGTGCAGGACGTGAGATTATCCCCGGGACACACAGTGCAGGACGGGAGATTCTCCCCGGGGGACACAGAGCAGGACGGGAGATTCCCCCGGGACACAGAGCAGGACGGGAGATTCCCCCCGGGACACAGAGCAGGACGGGAGATTCTCCCCGGGGGACACAGTGCAGGACGGGAGTATCCCCGGGACACACAGTGCAGGACGTGAGATTATCCCCGGGACACACAGTGCAGGACGTGAGATTATCCCCGGGACACACAGTGCAAGACGGGAGATTCTCCCCGGGGGACACAGTGCAGGACGGGAGATTCTCCCCGGGGGACACAGTGCAGGACGGGAGATTCTCCCCGGGGGACACAGTGCAGGACGGGAGATTCTCCCCGGGGGACACAGTGCAGGACGGGAGATTCTCCCCGGGGGACACAGTGCAGGACGGGAGATTCTCCCCGGGGGACACAGTGCAGGACGGGAGATTCTCCCCGGGGGACACAGTGCAGGACGGGAGATTCTCCCCGGGGGACACAGTGCAGGACGGGAGATTCGCCCCGGGGACACAGTGCAGGACGGGAGATTCTCCCCGGGGGACACAGTGCAGGACGGGAGATTCTCCCCGGGGGACACAGTGCAGGACGGGAGATTCTCCCCGGGGGACACAGTGCAGGACGGGAGATTCTCCCCGGGGGACACAGTGCAGGACGGGAGATTCTCCCCGGGGACACAGTGCAGGACGGGAGATTCTCCCCGGGGACACAGTGCAGGACGGGAGATTCTCCCCGGGGGACGCAGTGCAGGACGGGAGATTCTCCCCGGGACGCCGTGTAGGACGGGAGATTCTCCCCGGGACGCCGTGTAGGACGGGAGATTCTCCCCGGGACGCCATGTAGGACGGGAGATTCTCCCCGGGACGCCGTGTAGGACGGGAGATTCTCCCCGGGACGCCGTGTAGGACGGGAGATTCTCCCCGGGACGCCGTGTAGGACGGGAGATTCTCCCCGGGACGCCGTGTAGGACGGGAGATTCTCCCCGGGACGCCGTGTAGGACGGGAGATTCTCCCCGGGACGCCGTGTAGGACGGGAGATTCTCCCCGGGACGCCGTGTAGGACGGGAGATTCTCCCCGGGACGCCGTGTAGGACGCAGTGTAGGACGGGAGATTCTCCCCGGGACGCAGTGTAGGACGGGAGATTCTCCCCGGGACGCCGTGTAGGACGCAGTGGAGGACGGGAGATTCTCCCCGGGACGCCGTGTAGGACGGGAGATTCTCCCCGGGACGCCGTGTAGGACGGGAGATTCTCCCCGGGACGCCGTGTCGGACGGGAGATTCTCCCCGGGACGCAGTGTAGGACGCAGTGTAGGACGGGAGATTCTCCCCGGGACGCAGTGTAGGACGGGAGATTCTCCCCGGGACGCAGTGTAGGACGCAGTGGAGGACGGGAGATTCTCCCCGGGACGCAGTGTAGGATGCAGTGTAGGACGGGAGATTCTCCCCGGGACGCAGTGTAGGACGCAGTGTAGGACGGGAGATTCTCCCCGGGACGCAGTGTAGGACGGGAGATTCTCCCCGGGGGACACAGTGCAGGACGGGAGATTCTCCCCGGGGGACACAGTGCAGGACGGGAGATTCTCCCCGGGGGACACAGTGCAGGACGGCAGATACCATACCACCACCCCACTCCCCAGGACACAGAGCAGGATGGGAGATTCCCTCGGGACACAGAGCAGGATGGGAGATTCCCCCGGGACACAGGGCAGGATGGGCGATTCCCGCGGGACACAGAGCAGGAAAGGAGTTTCCCCGAGACACAGAGCAGGCCGGGAGATTCCCCAGGACAGAGTGTTGGACGCGAGATTCCCCCCGGGACACAGAGCAGGAAAGGAGATTCCCTCGGGACACAGTGCCGGACGGGAGATTCTCCCCGGGACACAGTGCCGGACGGGAGATTCTCCCCGGGACACAGTGCCGGACGGGAGATTCTCCCCGGGACACAGTGCCGGACGGGAGATTCTCCCCGGGACACAGTGCCGGACGGGAGATTCTCCCCGGGACACAGTGCCGGACGGGAGATTCTCCCCGGGACACAGTGCCGGACGGGAGATTCTCCCCGGGACACAGTGCCGGACGGGAGATTCTCCCCGGGACACAGTGCCGGACGGGAGATTCTCCCCGGGACACAGTGCCGGACGGGAGATTCTCCCCGGGACACAGTGCCGGACGGGAGATTCTCCCCGGGACACAGTGCCGGACGGGAGATTCTCCCCGGGACACAGTGCCGGACGGGAGATTCTCCCCGGGACACAGTGCCGGACGGGAGATACCATACCACCACCCCACTCCCCGGGACACAGTGCCGGACGGGAGATTCTCCCCGGGACACAGAGCAGGAAAGGAGATTCTCCCCGGGACACAGTGCCGGACGGGAGATTCTCCCCGGGACACAGAGCAGGATGGGAGATTCCCCCGGGACACAGAGGAGGATGGGTGATTCTCCCGGGACACAGTGTAGGACAGGAGATTCCCCCCGGGACAAAGAGCAGGAAAGGAGATTCCCCAGGACAGAGAGCAGGAAAGGAGATTCCCCCCGGGACAAAGAGCAGGACAGCATATACCATACCACCACCGCAATCCCCATGATACATAGCAGGTTGGGAGATTCCCCCGGGACACCGAGCAGGTTGGGAGATTCCCCCGGGACACCGAGCAGGTTGGGAGATTCCCCCGGGACACCGAGCAGGTTGGGAGATTCCCCCGGGACACAGAGCAGGTTGGGAGATTGTCCCCGGGACACAGCAGGAAAGGAGATTCCCCAGGTCAGAGAGTAAGATGGGAGATTCCCCAGGACAGAGTGTTGGACGCGAGATTCCCCCCGGGACACAGAGCAGGTTGGGAGATTCCCCCGGGACACCGAGCATGTTGGGAGATTCCCCCGGGACACCGAGCAGGTTGGGAGATTCCCCCGGGACACAGAGCAGGTTGGGAGATTCCCCAAGACACAGAGCAGGATGGGAGATTCCCCCGGGACACAGGGTAGGATGGGAGATTCCCCCGGGACACAGGGTAGGATGGGAGATTCCCCCGGGACACAGGGTAGGATGCGAGATTCCCTCGGGACGCTGAGCGGGAAAGGAGACTCCCCGGGGGACACAGTGCAGGACGGGAGATTCTCCCCGGGGGACACAGTGCAGGACGGGAGATTCTCCCCGGGGGACACAGTGCAGGACGGGAGATTCTCCCCGGGGGACACAGTGCAGGACGGGAGATTCTCCCCGGGGGACACAGTGCAGGACGGGAGATTCTCCCCGGGGGACACAGTGCAGGACGGGAGATTCTCCCCGGGGGACACAGTGCAGGACGGGAGATTCTCCCCGGGGGACACAGTGCAGGACGGGAGATTCTCCCCGGGGGACACAGTGCAGGACGGGAGATTCTCCCCGGGGGACACAGTGCAGGACGGGAGATTCTCCCCGGGGACGCAGTGCAGGACGGGAGATTCTCCCCGGGGGACGCAGTGTAGGACGGGAGATTCTCCCCGGGGGACGCAGTGTAGGACGGGAGATTCTCCCCGGGACGCCGTGTAGGACGGGAGATTCTCCCCGGGACGCCGTGTAGGACGGGAGATTCTCCCCGGGACGCCGTGTAGGACGGGAGATTCTCCCCGGGACGCCGTGTAGGACGGGAGATTCTCCCCGGGACGCCGTGTAGGACGGGAGATTCTCCCCGGGACGCCGTGTAGGACGGGAGATTCTCCCCGGGACGCCGTGTAGGACGGGAGATTCTCCCCGGGACGCCGTGTAGGACGGGAGATTCTCCCCGGGACGCCGTGTAGGACGCAGTGTAGGACGGGAGATTCTCCCCGGGACGCAGTGTAGGACGGGAGATTCTCCCCGGGACGCCGTGTAGGACGCCGTGTAGGACGGGAGATTCTCCCCGGGACGCCGTGTAGGACGGGAGATTCTCCCCGGGACGCCGTGTAGGACGGGAGATTCTCCCCGGGACGCCGTGTAGGACGGGAGATTCTCCCCGGGACGCAGTGTAGGACGGGAGATTCTCCCCGGGACGCAGTGTAGGACGGGAGATTCTCCCCGGGACGCAGTGGAGGACGGGAGATTCTCCCCGGGACGCAGTGTAGGACGCAGTGGAGGATGGGAGATTCTCCCCGGGACGCAGTGTAGGACGCAGTGGAGGACGGGAGATTCTCCCCGGGACGCCGTGTAGGACGGGAGATTCTCCCCGGGACTCCGTGTAGGACGGGAGATTCTCCCCGGGACGCCGTGTAGGACGGGAGATTCTCCCCCGGACGCCGTGTAGGACGGGAGATTCTCCCCGGGACGCAGTGTAGGACGCAGTGTAGGACGGGAGATTCTCCCCGGGACGCAGTGTAGGACGGGAGATTCTCCCCGGGACGCAGTGTAGGACGGGAGATTCTCCCCGGGACGCAGTGTAGGACGGGAGATTCTCCCCGGGACGCCGTGTAGGACGCAGTGGAGGACGGGAGATTCTCCCCGGGACGCAGTGTAGGACGCAGTGTAGGACGGGAGATTCTCCCCGGGACGCCGTGTAGGATGCAGTGGAGGACGGGAGATTCTCCCCGGGACGCAGTGTAGGACGGGAGATTCTCCCCGGGGGACACAGTGCAGGACGGGAGATTCTCCCCGGGGGACACAGTGCAGGACGGGAGATTCTCCCCGGGGGACACAGTGCAGGACGGCAGATACCATACCACCACCCCACTCCCCAGGACACAGAGCAGGATGGGAGATTCCCTCGGGACACAGAGCAGGATGGGAGATTCCCTCGGGACACAGAGCAGGATGGGAGATTCCCCCGGGACACAGGGCAGGATGGGCGATTCCCGCGGGACACAGAGCAGGAAAGGAGTTTCCCCGAGACACAGAGCAGGCCGGGAGATTCCCCAGGACAGAGTGTTGGACGCGAGATTCCCCCCGGGACACAGAGCAGGAAAGGAGATTCCCTCGGGACACAGTGCCGGACGGGAGATTCTCCCCGGGACACAGTGCCGGACGGGAGATTCTCCCCGGGACACAGTGCCGGACGGGAGATTCTCCCCGGGACACAGTGCCGGACGGGAGATTCTCCCCGGGACACAGTGCCGGACGGGAGATTCTCCCCGGGACACAGTGCCGGACGGGAGATTCTCCCCGGGACACAGTGCCGGACGGGAGATTCTCCCCGGGACACAGTGCCGGACGGGAGATTCTCCCCGGGACACAGTGCCGGACGGGAGATTCTCCCCGGGACACAGTGCCGGACGGGAGATTCTCCCCGGGACACAGAGCAGGAATGCAGATACCATACCACCACCCCACTCCCCGGGACACAGTGCCGGACGGGAGATTCTCCCCGGGACACAGTGCCGGACGGGAGATTCTCCCCGGGACACAGTGCCGGACGGGAGATTCTCCCCGGGACACAGAGCAGGAATGCAGATACCATACCACCACCCCACTCCCCGGGACACAGTGCCGGACGGGAGATTCTCCCCGGGACACAGCAGGACGGGAGTATCCCCGGGACACAGAGCAGGACGGGAGATTCTCCCCGGGACACAGAGCAGGAAAGGAGATTCCCCCCGGGACACAGAGCAGGACAGCATATACCATACCACCACCGCAATCCCCATGATACATAGCAGGTTGGGAGATTCCCCCGGGACACAGAGGAGGAAAGGAGATTCCCTCGGGATGCAGAGCAGGACAGGAGATTCCCCCCGGGACAAAGAGCAGGAAAGGAGATTCCCCAGGACAGAGAGCAGGAAAGGAGATTCCCCCCGGGACAAAGAGCAGGACAGCATATACCATACCACCACCGCAATCCCCATGATACATAGCAGGTTGGGAGATTCCCCCGGGACACCGAGCAGGTTGGGAGATTCCCCCGGGACACCGAGCAGGTTGGGAGATTCCCCCGGGACGCCGAGCAGGTTGGGAGATTCCCCCGAGACGCCGAGCAGGATGGGAGATTGTCCCCGGGACACAGCAGGAAAGGAGATTCCCCAGGTCAGAGAGTAAGATGGGAGATTCCCTCATTACACAGAGCAGGATGGGAGATTCCCCAGGACACCGAGCAGGTTGGGAGATTGTCCCCGGGACACCGAGCAGGTTGGGAGATTCCCCAAGACACAGAGCAGGATGGGAGATTCCCTCATTACACAGAGTAGGATGGGAGATTCCCCCGGGACACAGAGCAGGATGGGAGATTCCCTCATTACACAGAGTAGGATGGGAGATTCCCCCGGGACACAGGGTAGGATGGGAGATTCCCCCGGGACACAGGGTAGGATGCGAGATTCCCTCGGGACGCTGAGCGGGAAAGGAGACTCCCCGGGGGACACAGTGCAGGACGGGAGATTCTCCCCGGGGGACACAGTGCAGGACGGGAGATTCTCCCCGGGGGACACAGTGCAGGACGGGAGATTCTCCCCGGGGGACACAGTGCAGGACGGGAGATTCTCCCCGGGGGACACAGTGCAGGACGGGAGATTCTCCCCGGGGGACACAGTGCAGGACGGGAGATTCTCCCCGGGGGACACAGTGCAGGACGGGAGATTCTCCCCGGGGGACACAGTGCAGGACGGGAGATTCTCCCCGGGGGACACAGTGCAGGACGGGAGATTCTCCCCGGGGGACACAGTGCAGGACGGGAGATTCTCCCCGGGGGACACAGTGCAGGACGGGAGATTCTCCCCGGGGGACACAGTGCAGGACGGGAGATTCTCCCCGGGGGACACAGTGCAGGACGGGAGATTCTCCCCGGGGGACACAGTGCAGGACGGGAGATTCTCCCCGGGGACACAGTGCAGGACGGGAGATTCTCCCCGGGGGACGCCGTGTAGGACGGGAGATTCTCCCCGGGACGCCGTGTAGGACGGGAGATTCTCCCCGGGACGCCGTGTCGGACGGGAGATTCTCCCCGGGACGCCGTGTAGGACGGGAGATTCTCCCCGGGACGCCGTGTAGGACGGGAGATTCTCCCCGGGACGCCGTGTAGGACGGGAGATTCTCCCCGGGACGCCGTGTAGGACGCAGTGTAGGACGGGAGATTCTCCCCGGGACGCAGTGTAGGACGGGAGATTCTCCCCGGGACGCCGTGTAGGACGCAGTGGAGGACGGGAGATTCTCCCCGGGACGCCGTGTAGGACGGGAGATTCTCCCCGGGACGCCGTGTAGGACGGGAGATTCTCCCCGGGACGCCGTGTAGGACGGGAGATTCTCCCTGGGACGCCGTGTAGGACGGGAGATTCTCCCCGGGACGCAGTGTAGGACGCAGTGTAGGACGGGAGATTCTCCCCGGGACGCAGTGTAGGACGGGAGATTCTCCCCGGGACGCAGTGTAGGACGGGAGATTCTCCCCGGGACGCCGTGTAGGACGGGAGATTCTCCCCGGGACGCCGTGTAGGACGGGAGATTCTCCCCGGGACGCCGTGTAGGACGGGAGATTCTCCCCGGGACGCCGTGTAGGACGGGAGATTCTCCCCGGGACGCAGTGTAGGACGCAGTGTAGGACGGGAGATTCTCCCCGGGACGCAGTGTAGGACGGGAGATTCTCCCCGGGACGCAGTGTAGGACGGGAGATTCTCCCCGGGACGCAGTGTAGGACGCAGTGGAGGACGGGAGATTCTCCCCGGGACGCAGTGTAGGACGCAGTGTAGGACGGGAGATTCTCCCCGGGACGCAGTGTAGGACGGGAGATTCTCCCCGGGGGACACAGTGCAGGACGGGAGATTCTCCCCGGGGGACACAGTGCAGGACGGGAGATTCTCCCCGGGGGACACAGTGCAGGAAAGGAGATTCCCTCCGGGGGACACAGTGCCGGACGGGAGATTCTCCCCGGGACACAGTGCCGGACGGGAGATTCTCCCCGGGACACAGTGCCGGACGGGAGATTCTCCCCGGGACACAGTGCCGGACGGGAGATTCTCCCCGGGACACAGTGCCGGACGGGAGATTCTCCCCGGGACACAGTGCAGGACGGGAGATTCTCCCCGGGACACAGTGCCGGACGGGAGATTCTCCCCGGGACACAGTGCCGGACGGGAGATTCTCCCCGGGACACAGTGCAGGACGGGAGATTCTCCCCGGGACACAGTGCCGGACGGGAGATTCTCCCCGGGACACAGTGCCGGACGGGAGATTCTCCCCGGGACACAGTGCCGGACGGGAGATTCTCCCCGGGACACAGTGCCGGACGGGAGATTCTCCCCGGGACACAGTGCCGGACGGGAGATTCTCCCCGGGACACAGTGCCGGACGGGAGATTCTCCCCGGGACACAGTGCCGGACGGGAGATTCTCCCCGGGACACAGTGCCGGACGGGAGATTCTCCCCGGGACACAGTGCCGGACGGGAGATTCTCCCCGGGACACAGTGCCGGACGGGAGATTCTCCCCGGGACACAGAGCAGGAATGCAGATACCATACCACCACCCCACTCCCCGGGACACAGTGCCGGACGGGAGATTCTCCCCGGGACACAGCAGGACGGGAGTATCCCCGGGACACAGAGCAGGATGGGAGATTCCCCCGGGAATCAGAGGAGGATGGGTGATTCTCCCGGGACACAGTGTAGGAAAGGAGATTCCCTCGGGATGCAGAGCAGGACAGGAGATTCCCCAGGACAGAGAGCAGGAAAGGAGATTCCCCCCGGGACAAAGAGCAGGACAGCATATACCATACCACCACCGCAATCCCCATGATACATAGCAGGTTGGGAGATTCCCCCGGGACACCGAGCAGGTTGGGAGATTCCCCCGGGACACCGAGCATGTTGGGAGATTCCCCCGGGACACCGAGCATGTTGGGAGATTCCCCCGGGACACCGAGCATGTTGGGAGATTCCCCCGGGACACCGAGCAGGTTGGGAGATTCCCCAAGACACAGAGCAGGTTGGGAGATTCCCCCGGGACACAGGGTAGGATGCGAGATTCCCTCGGGACGCTGAGCGGGAAAGGAGACTCCCCGGGGGACACAGTGCAGGACGGGAGATTCTCCCCGGGGGACACAGTGCAGGACGGGAGATTCTCCCCGGGGGACACAGTGCAGGACGGGAGATTCTCCCCGGGGGACACAGTGCAGGACGGGCGATTCTCCCCGGGGCGCAGTGCAGGACGGGCGATTCTCCCCGGGGGACACAGTGCAGGACGGGAGATTCTCCCCGGGGGACACAGTGCAGGACGGGAGATTCTCCCCGGGGGACACAGTGCAGGACGGGAGATTCTCCCCGGGGGACACAGTGCAGGACGGGAGATTCTCCCCGGGGGACACAGTGCAGGACGGGAGATTCTCCCCGGGGGACACAGTGCAGGACGGGAGATTCTCCCCGGGGGACACAGTGCAGGACGGGAGATTCTCCCCGGGGGACACAGTGCAGGACGGGAGATTCTCCCCGGGGGACACAGTGCAGGACGGGAGATTCTCCCCGGGGGACACAGTGCAGGACGGGAGATTCTCCCCGGGGGACACAGTGCAGGACGGGCGATTCTCCCCGGGGCGCAGTGCAGGACGGGCGATTCTCCCCGGGGCGCAGTGCAGGACGGGCGATTCTCCCCGGGGGACACAGTGCAGGACGGGAGATTCTCCCCGGGGGACACAGTGCAGGACGGGAGATTCTCCCCGGGGGACACAGTGCAGGACGGGAGATTCTCCCCGGGGGACACAGTGCAGGACGGGAGATTCTCCCCGGGGGACGCAGTGCAGGACGGGAGATTCTCCCCGGGGGACGCAGTGCAGGACGGGAGATTCTCCCCGGGGGACGCAGTGCAGGACGGGAGATTCTCCCCGGGGGACACAGTGCAGGACGGGAGATTCTCCCCGGGGGACGCAGTGCAGGACGGGAGATTCTCCCCGGGACGCCGTGTAGGACGGGAGATTCTCCCCGGGACGCCGTGTAGGACGGGAGATTCTCCCCGGGACGCCGTGTAGGACGGGAGATTCTCCCCGGGACGCCGTGTAGGACGGGAGATTCTCCCCGGGACGCCGTGTAGGACGGGAGATTCTCCCCGGGACGCAGTGTAGGACGGGAGATTCTCCCCGGGACGCAGTGGAGGACGGGAGATTCTCCCCGGGACGCCGTGTAGGACGGGAGATTCTCCCCGGGACGCAGTGTAGGACGCAGTGGAGGACGGGAGATTCTCCCCGGGACGCAGTGTAGGACGGGAGATTCTCCCCGGGATGCAGTGTAGGACGCAGTGTAGGACGGGAGATTCTCCCCGGGACGCAGTGTAGGACGGGAGATTCTCCCCGGGACGCAGTGGAGGACGGGAGATTCTCCCCGGGACGCCGTGTAGGACGGGAGATTCTCCCCGGGACGCAGTGTAGGACGCAGTGGAGGACGGGAGATTCTCCCCGGGACGCAGTGTAGGACGGGAGATTCTCCCCGGGACGCAGTGTAGGACGCAGTGTAGGACGGGAGATTCTCCCCGGGACGCAGTGTAGGACGCAGTGTAGGACGGGAGATTCTCCCCGGGACGCAGTGTAGGACGCAGTGTAGGACGGGAGATTCTCCCCGGGGGACGCAGTGCAGGACGGGAGATTCTCCCCGGGGGACGCAGTGCAGGACGGGAGATTCTCCCCGGGGGACACAGTGCAGGACGGGAGATTCTCCCCGGGGGACACAGTGCAGGACGGGAGATTCTCCCCGGGGGACACAGTGCAGGACGGGAGATTCTCCCCGGGGACACAGTGCAGGACGGGAGATTCTCCCCGGGGGACGCAGTGTAGGACGGGAGATTCTCCCCGGGGGACGCCGTGTAGGACGGGAGATTCTCCCCGGGACGCCGTGTCGGACGGGAGATTCTCCCCGGGACGCCGTGTAGGACGGGAGATTCTCCCCGGGACGCAGTGTAGGACGCAGTGTAGGACGGGAGATTCTCCCCGGGACGCAGTGTAGGACGGGAGATTCTCCCCGGGACGCAGTGTAGGACGGGAGATTCTCCCCGGGACGCCGTGTAGGACGGGAGATTCTCCCCGGGACGCCGTGTAGGACGGGAGATTCTCCCCGGGACGCCGTGTAGGACGGGAGATTCTCCCCGGGACGCCGTGTAGGACGGGAGATTCTCCCCGGGACGCAGTGTAGGACGCAGTGTAGGACGGGAGATTCTCCCCGGGACGCAGTGTAGGACGGGAGATTCTCCCCGGGACGCAGTGTAGGACGCAGTGTAGGACGGGAGATTCTCCCCGGGACGCAGTGTAGGACGCAGTGTAGGACGGGAGATTCTCCCCGGGACGCAGTGTAGGACGGGAGATTCTCCCCGGGGCGCAGTGGAGGACGGTAGATTCTCCCCGGGGCGCAGTGCAGGACGGGCGATTCTCCCCGGGGCGCAGTGCAGGACGGGCGATTCTCCCCAGGGCGCAGTGCAGGACGGGCGATTCTCCCCGGGGCGCAGTGCAGGACGGGCGATTCTCCCCGGGGCGCAGTGCAGGACGGGCGATTCTCCCCGGGGCGCAGTGCAGGACGGGCGATTCCCCCCGGGGCGCAGTGCAGGACGGGCGATTCTCCCCGGGGCGCAGTGCAGGACGGGCGATTCTCCCCGGGGCGCAGTGCAGGACGGGCGATTCTCCCCGGGGCGCAGTGCAGGACGGGCGATTCTCCCCGGGGCGCAGTGCAGGACGGGCGATTCTCCTCGGGGCGCAGTGCAGGACGGGCGATTCTCCCCGGGGCGCAGTGCAGGACGGGCGATTCTCCCCGGGGCGCAGTGCAGGACGGGCGATTCTCCCCGGGGCGCAGTGCAGGACGGGCGATTCTCCCCGGGGCGCAGTGCAGGACGGGCGATTCTCCCCGGGGCGCAGTGCAGGACGGGCGATTCTCCCCGGGGCGCAGTGCAGGACGGGAGATTCTCCCCGGGGCGCAGTGGAGGACGGTAGATTCTCCCCGGGGCGCAGTGCAGGACGGGCGATTCTCCCCGGGGCGCAGTGCAGGACGGGCGATTCTCCCCAGGGCGCAGTGCAGGACGGGCGATTCTCCCCGGGGCGCAGTGCAGGACGGGCGATTCTCCCCGGGGCGCAGTGCAGGACGGGCGATTCTCCCCGGGGCGCAGTGCAGGACGGGCGATTCCCCCCGGGGCGCAGTGCAGGACGGGCGATTCTCCCCGGGGCGCAGTGCAGGACGGGCGATTCTCCCCGGGGCGCAGTGCAGGACGGGCGATTCTCCCCGGGGCGCAGTGCAGGACGGGCGATTCTCCCCGGGGCGCAGTGCAGGACGGGCGATTCTCCTCGGGGCGCAGTGCAGGACGGGCGATTCTCCCCGGGGCGCAGTGCAGGACGGGCGATTCTCCCCGGGGCGCAGTGCAGGACGGGCGATTCTCCCCGGGGCGCAGTGCAGGACGGGCGATTCTCCCCGGGGCGCAGTGCAGGACGGGCGATTCTCCCCGGGGCGCAGTGCAGGACGGGCGATTCTCCCCGGGGCGCAGTGCAGGACGGGCGATTCTCCCCGGGGCGCAGTGCAGGACGGGCGATTCTCCCCGGGGCGCAGTGCAGGACGGGCGATTCTCCCCGGGGCGCAGTGCAGGAGGGGCGATTCTCCCCGGGGCGCAGTGCAGGAGGGGCGATTCTCCCCGGGGCGCAGTGCAGGACGGGCGATTCTCCCCGGGGCGCAGTGCAGGACGGGCGATTCTCCCCGGGGCGCAGTGCAGGACGGGCGATTCTCCCCGGGGCGCAGAGCAGGACGGGAGATTCCCTCGGGGCGCAGTGCAGGACGGGAGATTCCCCCGGGACACAGGGGAGGACGAGAGTTTTACCCCGGGACACAGAGCAGGAAGGGAGATTCCCCCGGGACGCAGAGCAGGAATGGAGATTCCCCGGGACACAGAGCAGGATGGGAGATTCCGCTCGGGACAGAGTGCGGGATGGGAGATTCCCCAGGACACAGAGCAGGAAGGGAGATTCCCCTGGACAGAGAGTACGGTGGGAGATTCCCCCCCAGGACACAGAGCAGGACGGGAGATTCCCCGGGACACAGACCAGGACGGGAGATTCCCTCGGGGCGCAGACCAGGACGGGAGATTCCCCCGGGACGCAGAGCAGGAAAGGAGATTCCCCCGGGACGCAGGGGAGGATGAGAGTTTTACCCCGGGACACAGAGCAGGACGGGAGATTCCCCGGGACAGAGAGCAGGGTGGGAGATTCCGCTCGGGACACAGAGCAGGAACGGAGATTCCCCTGGACAGAGAGTAGGGTGGGAGATTCCCCTGGACAGAGAGTAGGGTGGGAGATTCCCCTGGACAGAGAGTAGGACGGGCGATTCTCCCCAGGGCGCAGAGCAGGACGGGAGATTCCCTCGGGGCGCAGTGCAGGACGGGAGATTCCCCCGGGACACAGGGGAGGACGAGAGTTTTACCCCGGGACGCAGAGCAGGAATGGAGATTCCCCGGGACACAGAGCAGGATGGGAGATTCCGCTCGGGACAGAGTGCGGGATGGGAGATTCCCCAGGACACAGAGCAGGAAGGGAGATTCCCCTGGACAGAGAGTACGGTGGGAGATTCCCCCCCAGGACACAGAGCAGGACGGGAGATTCCCCGGGACACAGAGCAGGAAGGGAGATTCCCTCGGGGCGCAGACCAGGACGGGAGATTCCCCCGGGACGCAGAGCAGGAAAGGAGATTCCCCCGGGACGCAGAGCAGGAAAGGAGATTCCCCGGGACGCAGAGCAGATTGGGAGATTCCTCGGGACGCAGAGCAGGAACGGAGATTCCCCTGGACACAGAGCAGGACGGGAGATTCCCCGGGATACAGAGCAGGAAAGGAGATTGTCCCCGGGACACAGAGCAGGAAA
Source organism: Heterodontus francisci (assembly GCF_036365525.1). Taxonomy (NCBI): domain Eukaryota; kingdom Metazoa; phylum Chordata; class Chondrichthyes; order Heterodontiformes; family Heterodontidae; genus Heterodontus; species Heterodontus francisci. Next base: position 645,991 of record NW_027141321.1, read on the forward strand.
GGAGATTCCCCGGGACACAGACCCGGGTGGGAGATTCCCCCGGGACGCAGAGCAGGAATGGAGATTCCCCCGGGACGCAGAGCAGGAAGGGAGATTCCCCCGGGACGCAGAGCAGGAAGGGAGATTCCCTCATTACACAGAGCATGATGGGAGATTCCCCCGGGACACAGGGGAGGATGAGAGTTTTACCCCGGGACACAGAGCAGGATGGGAGATTCCCTCGGGACACAGAGCCGGGTGGGAGATTCCGCTCGGGACAGAGTGCGGGATGGGAGATTCCCCGGGACGCAGAGCAAGACGGGAGATTCCCTCGGGGCGCAGACCAGGACGGGAGATTCCCCCGGGACGCAGAGCAGGAAAGGAGATTCCCCCGGGACGCAGAGCAGGAAAGGAGATTCCCCCGGGACGCAGAGCAGGAAAGGAGATTCCCCGGGACACAGAGCAGATTGGGAGATTCCTCGGGACACAGAGCAGGATGGGAGATTCCCTCGGGACACAGACCCGGGTGGGAGATTCCCCAGGGACGCAGAGCAGGAATGGAGATTCCCCCGGGACGCAGAGCAGGAAGGGAGATTCCCTCGGGACACAGAGCCGGGTGGGAGATTCCGCTCGGGACGGAGTGCGGGATGGGAGATTCCCCGGGACGGAGAGCGGGACGGGAGATTCCCTCAGGGCGCAGACCAGGACGGGAGATTCCCCCGGGACGCAGAGCAGGAAAGGAGATTCCCCCGGGACGCAGAGCAGGAAAGGAGATTCCCCGGGACACAGAGCAGATTGGGAGATTCCTCGGGACACAGAGCAGGTTGGGAGATTCCCTCGGGACACAGAGCCGGGTGGGAGATTCCGCTCGGGACAGAGTGTGGGATGGGAGATTCCCCGGGACACAGAGCGGGATGGGAGATTCCCCGGGACACAGAGCAGGATGGGAGATTCCTCGGGACACAGAGCAGGATGGGAGATTCCCTCAGGAGACATCGTACAATGGGAAATTCCCTCAGGGCACAGACCAGGATGGGAGATTCCCTCATTACACAGAGCATGATGGGAGATTCCCCCGGGACACAGGGGAGGATGAGAGTTTTACCCCGGGACACAGAGCAGGACGGGAGATTCCCCGGGACAGAGAACAGGGTGGTAGATTCCGCTCGGGACACAGAGTAGGATGGGAGATTCCCCAGGACACAGAGCAGGAAAGGAGATTCCCCTGGACAGAGAGTAGGGTGGGAGATTCCCCTGGACAGAGAGTAGGGTGGGAGATTCCCCCCCAGGACACAGAGCAGGACGGGAGATTCCCCAGGACACAGAGCAGGAAAGGAGATTCCCCGGGATACAGAGCAGGAAAGGAGATTCCCTCGGGACACAGCGTAGGATGGGAGATTCCGCTCGGGAAACAGAGCAGGACGGGAGATTCCCCAGGACAGAGCAGGAAAGGAGATTCCCCGGGACACAGGGCAGGACGGGAGATTCCCTCGGGACACAGCGTAGGATGGGAGATTCCGCTCGGGAAACAGAGCAGGACGGGAGATTCCCCAGGACAGAGCAGGAAAGGAGATTCCCCGGGACACAGGGCAGGACGGGAGATTCCCTCGGGACACAGCGTAGGATGGGAGATTCCGCTCGAGAAACAGAGCAGGACGGGAGATTCCCTCGGGACACAGCGTAGGATGGGAGATTCCGCTCGGGACACAGAGCAGGACGGGATATTCCCCAGGACAGAGCAGGAAAGGAGATTCCCCGGGACACAGAGCAGGACGGGAGTTTCCCCAGGACAGAGTGTAGGACGGGAGATTCCCCCGGGACACAGAGCAGGATGGGAGATTCCCCAGGACTGCAGAGCGGGAAAGGAGATTCCCTCGGGACACAGAGCAGGATGGGAGATTGTCCCCGGGACACAGAGGAGGAAAGGAGATTCCCTCGGGACACAGAGCAGGATGGGAGATTGTCCCCGGGACACAGAGGAGGAAAGGAGATTCCCTCTGGACACAGAGCAGGAAAGGAGTTTCCCCGGGACACAGAGTAGGATGGGAGATTGTCCCCGGGACACAGAGGAGGAAAGGAGATTCCCTCTGGACACAGAGCAGGAAAGGAGTTTCCCCGGGACACAGAGTAGGATGGGAGATGCCCTCAGGACACAGAGTAGGATGGGAGATACCCTCGGGACGCAGAGTAGGAAAGGAGTTTCCCCGGGACACAGAGTAGGATGGGAGATACCCTCGGGACGCAGAGTAGGAAAGGAGTTTCCCCGGGACACAGAGTAGGATGGGAGATTCCCTCAGGACACAGAGTAGGATGGGAGATACCCTCGGGACGCAGAGTAGGAAAGGAGTTTCCCCGGGACACAGAGTAGGATGGGAGATTCCGTCGGGACACAGAGTAGGAAAGGAGTTTCCCCGGGACACAGAGTAGGAAAGGAGTTTCCCCGGGACACAGAGTAGGATGGGAGATTCCCTCGGGACGCAGAGTAGGATGGGAGATTCCCTCTGGACACAGAGCAGGAAAGGAGTTTCCCCGGGACACAGAGTAGGATGGGAGATGCCCTCAGGACACAGAGTAGGATGGGTGATACCCTCGGGACGCAGAGCAGGTTGGGAGATTCCCCCGGGACACAGGGTAGGTTGGGAGATTCCCCCGGGACACAGGGTAGGATGGGAGATTCCCCCGGGACACAGAGTAGGATGGGAGATTCCCCCGGGACACAGGGTAGGATGGGAGATTCCCCCGGGACACAGGGTAGGATGGGAGATTCCCCCGGGACACAGGGTAGGTTGGGAGATTCCCCCGGGACACAGGGTAGGATGGGAGATTCCCCCGGGACACAGGGTAGGTTGGGAGATTCCCCCGGGACACAGAGTAGGATGGGAGATTCCCCCGGGACACAGGGTAGGATGGGAGATTCCCCCGGGACACAGAGTAGGATGGGTGATACCCTCGGGACGCAGAGTAGGATGGGTGATACCCTCGGGACGCAGAGTAGGATGGGTGATACCCTCGGGACGCAGAGTAGGATGGGAGATTCCCCCGGGACACAGAGTAGGATGGGAGATGCCCTCGGGACGCAGAGTAGGATGGGTGATACCCTCGGGACGCAGAGTAGGATGGGAGATTCCCCCGGGACACAGAGTAGGATGGGAGATTCCCCCGGGACACAGAGTAGGATGGGTGATACCCTCGGGACGCAGAGTAGGATGGGTGATACCCTCGGGACGCAGAGTAGGATGGGAGATTCCCCCGGGACACAGAGTAGGATGGGAGATTCCCCCGGGACACAGAGTAGGATGGGAGATACCCTCGGGACGCAGAGTAGGATGGGAGATGCCCTCAGGACACAGAGTAGGATGGGAGATACCCTCGGGACGCAGAGTAGGAAAGGAGTTTCCCCGGGACACAGAGTAGGATGGGAGATACCCCCGGGACACAGAGTAGGAAAGGAGTTTCCCCGGGACACAGAGTAGGATGGGAGATTCCCTCGGGACGCAGAGTAGGATGGGAGATTCCCTCTGGACACAGAGCAGGAAAGGAGTTTCCCCGGGACACAGAGTAGGATGGGAGATGCCCTCAGGACACAGAGTAGGATGGGTGATACCCTCGGGACGCAGAGCAGGTTGGGAGATTCCCCCGGGACACAGGGTAGGTTGGGAGATTCCCCCGGGACACAGGGTAGGATGGGAGATTCCCCCGGGACACAGAGTAGGATGGGAGATTCCCCCGGGACACAGGGTAGGATGGGAGATTCCCCCGGGACACAGGGTAGGATGGGAGATTCCCCCGGGACACAGGGTAGGATGGGAGATTCCCCCGGGACACAGGGTAGGTTGGGAGATTCCCCCGGGACACAGGGTAGGATGGGAGATTCCCCCGGGACACAGGGTAGGTTGGGAGATTCCCCCGGGACACAGGGTAGGATGGGAGATTCCCCCGGGACACAGAGTAGGATGGGAGATTCCCCCGGGACACAGGGTAGGATGGGAGATTCCCCCGGGACACAGAGTAGGATGGGAGATGCCCTCAGGACACAGAGTAGGATGGGTGATACCCTCGGGACGCAGAGTAGGATGGGTGATACCCTCGGGACGCAGAGTAGGATGGGTGATACCCTCGGGACGCAGAGTAGGATGGGAGATTCCCCCGGGACACAGAGTAGGATGGGAGATGCCCTCGGGACGCAGAGTAGGATGGGTGATACCCTCGGGACGCAGAGTAGGATGGGAGATTCCCCCGGGACACAGAGTAGGATGGGAGATTCCCCCGGGACACAGAGTAGGATGGGTGATACCCTCGGGACGCAGAGTAGGATGGGTGATACCCTCGGGACGCAGAGTAGGATGGGAGATTCCCCCGGGACACAGAGTAGGATGGGAGATTCCCCCGGGACACAGAGTAGGATGGGAGATGCCCTCAGGACACAGAGTAGGATGGGTGATACCCTCGGGACGCAGAGTAGGATGGGAGATTCCCCCGGGACACAGAGTAGGATGGGAGATGCCCTCGGGACACAGAGTAGGATGGGAGATGCCCTCGGGACGCAGAGTAGGATGGGAGATTCCCCCGGGACGCAGTGTGGGACGGGAGATTCCCCCCCGGGACGCAGCGCGGGACGGGAGATTCCCCCCCGGGACGCAGAGTAGGATGGGAGATTCCCCCCCGGGATGCAGAGTAGGATGGGAGATTCCCCCGGGACGCAGCGCGGGACGGAAGATTCCCCCCCGGGACGCAGTGTGGGACGGGAGATTCCCCCCCGGGACGCAGCGCGGGACGGGAGATTCCCCCCCGGGGCATGGAGCTCGATGGGAGATTCCCTCCACCCCAGGAGGCAGAGCAGAACCGGAGATTCCTCCTTTTTCAGGGACTCGTGGAGCGTCTGTGTTCCAGGCGACTGACGCATGCCATGGATTCAGTTTTCTCAGAATACAGCCAACTCATTGTGTTGGGGTTGTGTCTGGGGACTTGTTGGGGCTTGTGACAGTGTCGGTCAGACCATGTCACTGTGTGTGGGACTGCTGTACCCAGAGCTGGTGTGGTGATGATCTGTAATGTAGTTTTTCTCATTATCCCTCTTGACTTGCAGGTGCTCTCTCCTTTTGCATTAACCCATCAGGAGGTAGTGGAGAGGAGACTCCTTCTCTTGGACTCTCACGAGAGGCAGAGATCGGTAGGGTTTGACTTCCAATGCACAGCATGCTCACGAACACTCTGCTTTTCTCATAATGGGATACATTCTTACCCTTGTCAATGTTTGTTCTTGGGATTTGGGCGTGACTGATCAGACCGGATTCATTGCTCACTCAAATTCCCCTGAGAAGCCTTCTCTTTTGCAGAGTTGTTTGGACACTTTTTAAGATCTGTCGGTGCTTGGTACCGCAGCGTCACGGCTGATCGCTGCCGGTAGCCCAGGAGCTGACACTGCTCCTCATTCGTGCAGATTGCTGTTGGGATAGTATGAAGGGTATGTGGCACTTCAGGCCTTTTACAGATGGGATCCAGCGACTGTTTGTTCATTGGCAGCTGAGATTTCCTCCTCTTCACCATGGCCAGAAAATACAGACACCTTCTCGTCACTGACTCCACAGGAGACTCTGAAAGTATAGCAGCCCCTGTGTGTATTATAGAGAATAGCAGCTCCTGTGTATATTATAGAGAATAGCAGCTCCTGTGTATATTATAGAGAATAGCACCTCC